>NW_026937525.1:57500-79044 GCF_032062105.1 Saccostrea cuccullata | reverse complement strand
GACTTAGGTGAAATGTTTTATGGTCAGTAGACATGTTATGTAGATTTACGGAACGAAGGTCATTTTGCGCGCACGTGCTTGCAAGAGCGTGCACGTGCAACACGTGAAATGACCAATATAATGAATATAGCCGTAACTTTTTAAAATTTTTGATGAAATGCTTTGAAACTCATAATATAAGGATATATTAGTAGCATAGAAAAGATGACATGGTCAAAATAGCAAGATCTCACGCGCATGCACGTGTGAATTGTTCTGATTGGCTGAAATTTAAGTCTTAATATCTTTCTTGTTTTTTGATAAAATCCTTTGAAATTTTGAATATAGTCATACATTAGGGAGATCTACCACCTGATATAAGAGAATTATCATGAAAGCATGTGCATGCACATTTGCTTGCAAGAGCGCGCATATGCAACACCAGAAATGTCCAATATAATTGATATAGACGTAACTATTTAAATTTTTGATGAAATGTTTTGAAACTTATAATATAAGGAAATATTAGAAGCATAGACTAGAGGAATGGTCAAAATAGCAAGATCTCATGCGCATGCACGTGCGCTTCGCTCTGATTGGTTGAAACTAAAGTCTCAATATCTTTCTTGTTTTTCGACAAAATCCTTTGAAATTTTGAACATGGTTATACATTATAAAGATCTACAGCATGGTATATAAGAATTATCATGAAAAGCATGTGCATGCAAGTGTGCTGCAATCTGATTGGCTGAAAATTTAAATGTCTATAACTTTCTTAGTTTTCAACGAAACGGGATAAAATTTAGAATATGAATAGGTATAATAGATTCCTGTATAATGGTACTATCAAAATTGAATGCACAAACATGCATTCATGCACGTGCGCGCGCGAAATATGCAAAATGGCCAATATTTTTAAAAAACATTAAACTGTATATTGTAAAGATTTTTTTATTTATTCTCACAATATATAGATAAGTTAATTGTTTAGACAACATGCCATGATCATCTTGCATGTACATGCACATGCGTGCGCGTAAAATGCGTTAGTTGATATTATTGTAGCTTTTATAATTCTCTGATGAAGTCCTTCGATACTGATCATATTTTTTAAAATGTCTTACAGGAATAAGGCACAAATAGGAATTTGGGGAGCGTTTGGGGAACATCTGTAACGGTCCCTGTTACAATTAGCACTAGTTCATTTTGGGCTCATGTGTAAGGTTTGAGACATAGAATCTAGAATATCTGTCAGCGATTTTTTTCAACCCATTGGGAAAGGGTTCGGTACCGGTTCAATTGGGAAAAATAACACTGAAGAAAAACAAAGGAGAATTTTCTCTCATTTATGCAAATGCAACTAATTTTGTGTTTATTCCAACTTAATTACCTATTACTCCTTGTTTTAAAGAATAAGCAACAAGTACTTATTGATTTTTATTTCAACGTCCCATGTTTTCACATTTTCATGCTTTCAATTTGTCAAAATGTATGACACTACACTGTTTACACAACATGTCTCGCCAAATTACAACTTTCTCTACTTTTGATTTAAGCGGAAGTGAAACAATTAGTCAACTTGTACAATGTTTCATTTAACAAGAAATACGATGTCGTCCTGGTCTGTTGCTTCACAGATGAATTGGGAATTTCTAGTCACAGAATTGGGAAAAATTAACATTTTTTGGCATTGGGAACGGTGCCGTTTATCGGTACCAGTTATATAAGGAAAAAAAAACGCTGTCTGTACAAAAATGTGAACTACAGCTTAAAACTACTCATTAAAACTAAAAAAAAAAAGAAACATCATCAGGTGTTAAAAACAGTTTTTACAATACACAGAAGATAATATAAATTCATTTGTCTGTTGGGAATAATGACTGGACATGCATCCAGTTAAAGATAAATTAACGAGTTTGGTGTGGGAAGTTGTTAAGGCATTTCTTATCAACCATGTGTTATCTCCTGGGAATTTGGCACAAGAATTAAAGATCTCTCTTCTCTTATTCTCTTAATTGTAATTTATTGTCTGTCAAAGCACTTCCTTACTGGATGACCAGCTCTTTATTTTCAAAATGAATTTGATATAAAGAATATCAAGATTAGTTTGATTTTGTATAATATGAATTTTTAGCTCACCTGAGCTGAAGGCTCAAATGAGTTTTTCTGATCACATTTTGTCCGTCGTCTGTCTGTCCGTCTGTAAACTTTTCACATTTTCGACTTCTTCTCAAAAACCACTGGGCCAATTTTGACCAAACTTGGTACAAAGCATCCTTGGGTGAAGATGAATTTGAATTTTTAAAATAAAGGGCCAAATCCCCTCACAAGGGGAGATAATCAAGAAAAGACAAAAATAGGATGGGGTCATTAAAAAATCTTCTTCTCAAGAACCACTGGGCCAGAAAAGTTGAAACTTATGTGGAAGCATCCTGGGGTAGTGTAGATTCTAAATTGTAAAAATCATGACCCCCGGGAGAAGGGCGGGGCCACAATGTGGAATCAAAGTTTTACATAGAAATATATAGGAAAAATCTTTGAAAATCTTCTCAAGAACTACTGGGCCAGAAAAGCTGAAACTTATGTGGAAGCATCCTGAGGTAGTGTAGATTCTTAATTGTTCAAATCATGACCCCCGGGGGAAGGGCGGGGCCACAATGGGGAATCAAAGTTTTACATAGAAATATATAGGAAAAATCTTTGAAAATCTTCTTCTCAAGAACCACTGGGCCAGAAAAGCTGAAACTTGCATGCACGTGGAAGGATCCTGGGGTAGTGTAGATTTCAAAATGTCTAAATTATGATCAGTTGGGTAGGGTGGGGATGCATTATGCATTACAAGGGGGAAATCTGGTAAAGAACAGAATAGTCAATATTTCACTGCAAATATTTGTAAGTGAATTGTGAACACCTCTAGATCCATAAAGTATTTGTGAATTGGCACCTTCTCTGAAAAACCCAACGGGGGGTAACTGTCCCTATTGGACAGTTCTAGTTTTTTCAACAATCAGTTTGCAGAGTGTCATGACACATAATTGCAATATATTTTTTTAATGCAGAAAAAAATGTTACAATGGAATAACAATGTATTAGTTTTGATGTTTCATTTGGTTGTACCTTTTTTTCATTCATTAAGAAACATAATGAGCAATTATATTTCACTGCAAAGTTTTGTAAGTAAATTGTGAACACCACCTCTAGATCAATAAAGTATTTGTGAATTGGTACCTTCTCTGAAAAACCCAGCGGGGGATATTTGTCCCTATTGGACAGTTCTAGTTAGTGACCGATTACCTGGTACACAGCGATTTTCACCTTTTATAGCCATTAATTTCTGGATGGCTTTAATGATTTGTTTCCATTGAACATCGGTTTAGTATTTTTTTATCTTCAAATCATTTTTAAATTATTTAGTTTGTATACGGTAGCGAAATTGGTCAATGGACATGCGTAGAAATGCGGCTATACCCACTTTAAAAGTGAAGAAATATTTAGAAATACATGTAATTGCATGAATACTTAAAAATGTTTAAGGAAAAACGTTTTTTAACAAACAGCATATGAAATAATATAACTAGCGATTCCAAGCACGTGTACACGTATTCCTTCTCTTTTGATATAGTCAGATCATTACAAAGAACTTTAAACCATTTGTAATAATTGGTGTATTAATTGATGTCTTTTTCTGTGTATTTTTTTATTATTGTGTTTTTTAATAAATAAATTAAGCTAAAAATCATTAGCGTTGGACTTTTGATGTTTATATATATGAATAATAAATGCATTAGAAACTATGGTTGTAGTTTAATTTAGCTTAACTGGGCTCAAGAAAATTTACACACTTGTATTTACATTTTTAACGAGTACCCGGGTACTCGATCGGAAAAACGTCCAAGTAACCGATTATTAAATATTGACCGATTTGACATCCCTAATAAAATTATCAAGCAAGCCAATCGATTGATCATCGTCATGAAAACAAAATCTAACAGTTATTCCTTATATTTCCATGTTCTTGATTCCACCAATCCTCGTGCTACAAACCCTGCTTCTGTCTAGCTATTTGTCCTGCCCTGATTTTTTTTAACCACGCCTATTGATGAACCAGTACATTGATGGAGAAATGAATTACATTAGCTTTTTGTAATTTTATCTCGGACAAAGACATTGGAAATGTAAATATTTCTTAATACAAGTCTTAACTTACCTTTCACTTTCAACCAATCAAATGTACTCCTATTGGGGGTCATCCTATTTATGTCATTAGTACTAAAAAAGCACATGGTTAATAAAGGCCGACTTTACAAGTAAAGACATCGAAAAACTCATGGTTTTATGGGAAGGGGAAGAGGACTTTTGGAATATATCAGGCAGTAGCTACCACAAAAAAGATGCTGGAAGCAGAGCTGTAAGCAGAATTCAAGAAGCTTCCATTTTTAGCTCTTCTGAGCCAAAGGCTCAAAGAGCTAATGCTATGGCCATTTGTGCGGTGTGCGTAAACTTTTTAGAATATGGGCCATAACTCAAGAACCCCTTGGCCAATCAGTGTCAAATTTGTCGCAGGGTATCCTTGGCCCAAGGGCTACCATTTATACTAAAATAAGGGTTGGGACCCTTAAACAAGGGAAGATAATCAGGAAAACAAAACCAAAAGTACTGGTTGCTAAAAAATCTTCTTCTCCATAACCACCAGGCAGATTTTCACCAAACTTACATACAAGGATCAGGATATGTCGAAGATTAAAATTTGCATGGGGAATTACCCTGGAGCAAAGGACGTGGTCTCAAGGTCACTTCAAAGTTGACCTAAATTTACAATTAATAAAACCATTTATATTTTGCTTACTACTAGGACTAGGATCAAAATATACAGTTATTGACTGGGTATGAGGGCAACGTATAATTTATTGGACCTGAAGGTGAAAATGTTGCCCGAGGCCGCAGGCCAAGGGCAAAATTTTCACCTTCAGGTCCAACAAATCATATGTTGCCCAAATCCCAGTCTATAACTGTTTTGTTATACCCTTCAGTGCTCACTTAAGATTTAATTAATACACACTATATTATCATTTACTTTATATGGAAAATTATGATTAAATCAGTGAATATAAAATAAAAGCTGAGAAAGAACAAAATTAATTATATTTTTATTATACTACAAAAATTAATTATCACAAAACATTCTCTTCCCTTCTTCCTTACCTTGCTGGTAGCAAAAACTCTCGCAGCTCTTAACTTCGGCTATTTCCATGTCGCCGATATTGAATGATAATTAATTACATGTGACGTTGCAGTGACATTGCGGTCTAACAATTTTTATGTTGAACCGGCAGGCCATTCAACAGTGAAATTGTTAGACTGATGTAACGAACATTTCTTTGTTGGACTTTTTATCAATAATAAATATATAGAAAGCTATTTATAAGGGTATAAAAAATCTTGTAAGTAGATGCATCTTAGGCTTTCACATCATGTTAACTCAAAAGTAAGTCACGGTGACCTACTTTTTAAATTTTGTGGGCATTTGTTTTCAAATTGATTTGAAGGCTTATTTTGGACACTTTAAAGGTACTTGGACACAGATTTTAAGTTAACATTTTCTGTATAATATCACAAATTATATATCTTAAAAGCATTTCACATAAAAATTAATTAAAATTTTTTTCATTTACAAGTTATTAAAACTTCAAAGTTTTTGGCGGGTTTGATTGAACATCCTTGCACTTTCACAAATTTTAACTTTATTGTTAACCCTTCGGAAAAGTGGCAATCTTTTTGTGCATTAATGAGAAATATTAAAACTTTAATCCAGAAAAACAATTTTATTCAGTGTAGAAATGTTACAAAGCAAAATTCTTTCACAAGTACCGTCATTCCTAACTAAGTCTTGTATGCAAATCGATCACACTCGTGTTATGTACACAGTCTTTTGTAAACAGGGCAAGAGCTCTGTTATTGTTGATTGTTTACGATTAACCGGGTGCGTTCAAACGAGAAAGTCTGCTCACCACAACTGCACGGACTGAGAATATATTGTGTGTTTGTTTTGCTTTCGAACATGTCTACTCTGATTTTTCTGGATTATAGTATTAATAATTTTCATTTATACACAACAAGATTGCCACTTTTACCAAGTATTAAGAGTAAACTTAAAATTTGTGAAAGTGTTAGGAAGTGTCAATCAAACCCGCCAAAAAATTTGAAGTTTAATAACTTTTAAACGAAATAAGATTTTTTATTAATTTTTGTGTGAAATGCTATTAAAATTCTGTAGAAGTACTTTTTTCCGCGATGTATTAAATTACGCTATGTACGCGGTCACAAATTTTCCGCGGAAATTTGTCATAGCGTACTTAATATAAATGCAAGGCATGTAGTGACCTTCTGAGAAATCTGCGTAATTTTCAACCCGCGGATTAAACGGACATTGAGATTCCGCGGAACTATGACCCCATGGAAAAAAGTATGTCTACAGTATATAAGTCGTAATATTATACAGAAAAAATTACCTTCAAATCTGTGTCCAAGTACCTTTAAGGCCTATGACCATCAAACTTTGTCAGTTGATGCATCTTGGGTCCTTGAATAACGTCAACTTAAAAGTAGGTCACCGTGACTTACTTTTTGAATTTTTTGATAAATCCCTTCTAAAACATTTAATCCCATTATTTCAGACACTGTGAGGTTTAAAATAATCAAATCTTGTAAGTTGATGCATCTTGGGACCTTAAAGCATATTTTTGAAAAAGTAGGTCACTGTCACCTACTCTTTGACTTTTGCAGGCAGTTGTTTTCAAATTGTTTAAAAGTGTGAACCAATGACAAGGAAACAGTCTTTTCTTAGAGTTTATTTAAAAGTAGTGGAATTATTAGGAATACAAATGATGATCGTATAGTGGTTAAGAACCAATCGTCAAGTGACTCGTGATCGTATAGTGTATCTCCCTCCGAGAACGTTGCTCCGAAGAGCCCCGCTCTGAGAAGTGCGGCCCAGATGAGAGCGAGAAAATGATCGAGCGCTTAGTAAAGTTAGACGGTCATTTTATAATGTACAACACATGATACTCATTTACATATGAAACAAACAAATCAGATTCAAGTAAACAAGTTATACAATATATTTGGTCAAAATCTTAAAACTTTGTAAAATGAATTATAATATAAACATAAGCTTCAGTTCAGTGTCCTGGTATTGTGCAAAAGTTAATATAATGTTAAAGTAAGTTTTTGCAATGTTCCGTTACTCTTCCTGTATTGATGTCCGAAGATAGATAAACATCCTGATTGATTACAGTGTCCTTAATCCGATTAACGAGTTTGTTTACTTTTACGGAAAGGTATTACACTTTCACATCCCGGTTGGATTATAGGTCAGTGCACTCTATCATGAGTACATTTTAATAAGCTTATTTTATTTTCTTGATGAAAATAATTGTATCAAACCCTATAGGTTTACATTCGTCCCCATGTAATAAGAAATTTCAACAGGAAATTTCTGAACTAAAACAAGAAAATTACTTTTACTTGGTTCACGGGACTGTGATAGGAAACAGATTATGTAAAGCCTTTGCAAAATTGGGAACACTCACAAATGGTTTACCTGAGTAATCGCAATATGTTCATCATGGTCATTGGATATAAAATGTGTTTCAAGGTTCTCTTCTTCTTGTTCAAGTTTTTTCATGGCTATATACTAAGTAGTATCAAGAGGATAAAGTTAAACGAATACTGTGGATTATTAGCTCTTCTGAGCCAAAGGCTCAAAGAGCTAATGCTATGGCCATTTGTGCGGTGTGCAGTGTGCGTAAACTTTTTAGAATATGGGCCATAACTCAAGAACCCCCTTGGCCAATCAGTACCAAATTTGTCACAGGGTATCCTTGGCCCAAGGGCTACCATTTATACTAAAATAAGGTTTGGGACCCTTAAACAAGGGGAGATAATCAGGAAAACAAAACCAAAAGTACTGGTTGCTAGAAAATCTTCTTCTCCATAACCACCAGGCAGATTTTCAGCAAACTTACATACAAGGATCAGGATATATATCGAAGATTAAAATTTGCATGGGGAATTACCCTGAGGCAAAGGGCGTGGTCTCAAGGTCACTTCAAAGTTGACCTAAATTTACAATTAATAAAAACGTGTATATTTTGCTTACTATAAGGACTAGGATCATCAAATCTTGTAAGTTGATGCATCTTAGGACTTCACATCATGTTAACTCAAAAGTAGGTCACGGTGACCTACTTTTTAAATTTTGCGGGGATTTGTTTTCAAATTGATTTGAAGGCATATTTTGGACACTTTAAGGCCTATGACCATCAAACTTTGTAAGTTGATGCATCTTGGGTCCTCAAACAATGTCAACTTAAAATTAGGTCACCGTGACCTACTTTTTGAACTTTATGACTTATCTTTTTAAAAACATTAAATCCCATTATTTCAAACACTTGGAGGTTTAGAATCATCAAATCTTGTACTTTGATGCATCTTGGGACCTTAAAACATATTTATGAAAAAGTAGGTCACTGTGACCTACTTTTTGAATTTTGCCGACATTTGTTTTCAAATTGTTTAAAATGCATATTTTGATTACCTTCAAACCTACGATCATCAAACTTGGTCAGTAGATGCATCTTGGGTCTTTGAAAAATGTTGACCAAAATGTAGGTCATGATGACCTACTTTCGACATTTTATGGCTATATTTAAGTATCTTAGGTATTTATTGGCTTAGAAACATCAAACTTTGTGAGTCGATGCATAATTGGTGTTTGGAGAGTGACGACCAAAAAGTAGGTCACGGTGACCTACTTTTGACATTTTATGGCTTTATTTAAATATCTCCGGTACTTATTGGTTTAGAATCATCAAAATTTGTGAGTTGATGCATCTTGGGTTTTCGGAGAGTCATGACCAGAAAGTAGGTCATAGTGACCTACTTTTGACATTTTGTGGCAATGATTAAGTATATCTGGTACTTATTGACCTAAAATCATCAAACTTTGTCAGTTGATGCATCTTGGGTTTCGGAGATTGTCGACTAAAAAGTAGGTCACAGTGACCTACTTTTGACATTTTATGGCTATTTTTAAGTATCTCAGGCACTTAATGGCTAAGAATCATCAAACTTTGTCAGTTGAGGCATCTTGGGTTTACGGAGAATGTCGACCAAAAAGTAGGTCACGATGAATATCTCAGGTACGTATTAGCTTAGAATCATCAAACTTTGTCAGTTTAGGCACCTTGGGTTTTCGGAGAACGTCGACCAAAAAGTAGGTCACTGTGACTTACTTTTGACATTTTATGGCTATATTTAATTATATCTGGTACTTATTGGCTCGGAAGCATCAAACTTTGTCAGTTGAGGCATCTTAGGGTTTCATTGAATGTCCAACAAGAAGTAGGTCACGGTGGCCTACTTTTGAATATCTCAGGTACTTTTTGGCTTAAAATCATCAAATTTTGTCAGTTTAGGCATCTTGGGTTTTTGGATAACGTCGACCAAAAAGTAGGTCACCATGACCTAGTTTTGACATTTGATGGCTATATTTAATTATCTCTGGTACTAATTGGCTTAGAATCGTCAAACTTTGTCAGTTGATGCATCTTGGGTTTTCAGAGAATGTTGACTAAAAAGTAGGTCATGGTGACCTACTTTTGAATATCTCAGGTACTTATTTAATTAGAATCATCAGTCTGTCAATTAATGTATCTTGAGTCCTCAGAAAATTTCAATCAAAAGGTAGGTCACTGTGACCTACTTATGGTATTTTATAATTATACAGTGGGTTCCGTTTAAACGGATAGTCAGGTTGTCAGAATAATTTTATCCGTATAGCCGATTATTGGAATAGCCGATTGCAATATTTCCGTACAAACAGCAGATCTACAGTACACAAGTAACAATTTCAACAAGGTTGTATTACGTACCTGTACTTTCGTTTTCGTTCGATGAATGTACCAAGTCAGGAAATGAATTATTTCACTTAATTTATAATAACAAGTTCAATGTGATTTTGTATGAATAATTTGTTTTTAATTGAAGTGTAAAACTTATTTCCATCTCTATAAATCTTGTTAGCACCAGGCACCTGTTTACATTCATCCAATTCGTTGATGGCATCCATTTTGGAAAAACGGAAGTTGATTGAATACATGACTATATTACGTAAACAATTTTTTCCGGATTGCTGATTAATAAATAAAAAAAGTTTATTGTTTCATCTTTACTTGTATGTTATGTCACTTTCATTGATGGGTTTAATTTTCAGACGTATATTTATACGGAGTGCATGTGTTTTAATTCTTAAAATTGCACTTAAAAGTGAACACATATTCAACTAAATGACCAAGCGCTACCATTTAATAGACAGTCTAATTCTGATAATTTTAATTTAATGTCCAAGCGAAGTGTCATACTCAAACTGAACAGTTCAATAATTAAAACTTCACACCAAACAAAATTGCACACAAGCCAATTATCAATGATCTAAATTAACACCCAAGCCGGTCATCACCATTGTTATCAAAACATATCGATCTAGTGTGCCCACTGTTAACACAGGTAAGGTGCTGGCGTGCATTCAGCCGTGACTAATCCCCTCATTATCGTGTCTGGAAGTGTCAAACTTGTGTAAACAAAGGATTTACATACAGAAGGTAGAGGTGTGAACAAGACAATTATTATGAAAATCACTATGATAGGCGAAATTTTTGTATCAGATAAAACGAAAATCCCATATTTTCCTCTCAGAATATCAGATGAAAGTATTAATAAATATATAAGAAATGGTTTTGTGCTCTGATATTGTATCAGATTAGCCGAAATATTCGTTTAACCACTATCTGATTAAATGGAATCCACTGTATTATAATATCTTCAGTCTTAACTGGCTAAATATTATCAAACTTTGTAAGTTGATGCATTTTGGGTCTTATGATACTAATAGAGTTTGAGGCTTCTAATAGAAGTGATAGATTGTATAATTTATCAGAAGAGCGATTCAAGGCCCTTGGGCCTCTTGTAGAGTTATATCAAATTTTGGATATACGAAAGTTCACTTTTATTTCACTCGACATATTGGATGTGTACTTTTCGGTTCTTGGTTTAAGCAGGATTGATGATGATGATGATGATGCAAGTTGTTAGGCATTATCAGTTCATGGAATGGAAACACTCCCGGTGATTATAAAGAGTAATAAGTATACCTTGTACAATGTACGTTTTATATAATTATACCCCCGCTCCGAAGGAGAGGGGGGTATACTGTTTTACCCTTGTGTGTCTGTCTATCTCCCTGTCCGTGTGTCCGTCCGAAACAAATTTTCGTCGCAGTTTTCTCAGCAACTACTCATCGTAGATGCTTGAAATTTTAACACAATCTTCTCTGAGGCATGCCATATGGTGGGATACATTTTTGCTCAAATCCGATGTCAACTTCCTGTTTGTCTGTGCGTCTGTCCATTTCATACATGACAAATTTTCGTCGCAGTTTTCTCAGCAACTACTCATCATAGATGCTTGAATTTTTAACACAATCTTCACTGAGGCATGCCATATAGTGGGATACATTTTTGTTCAGATCCGATATCAACTTCCTGTTTGTCTGTGCGTCTGTCCGTTTCATACATAACAAATTTTCGTCGCAGTTTTCTTAGCAACTACTCATCGTAGATGCTCGAAATTTTAAACAATCTTCTCTGAGGCATGCCATTTGGTGGGATACATTTTTGTTTAGATCCAATGTCAACTTACTGTTTGTCTGTGTGTCTGTCCGTTTCATATAACAAATTTTTGTCGCAGTTTTCTTAGCAACTACTCATAGGAGATGCTTGAAATTTTAAAACAATCTTCTCTGAGGCATGCCATATTGTGAGATACATTTTTGTTTAGATCCGATATCAACTTCCTGTTTGTCTGTGCGTCTGTGTGTTTCATACATAACAAATCTTCGTCGCAGTTTTCTCATTAGCTACATGTATTCATAGCAGATGCTTGAAATTTTATTACACTCTGTGTTGAGGCATATGCCATATGGTGGGATTAATTTTGATATGAATCTGATGTCAATTTCATATTTTGCTGTGCATCTGCTTGTAATTGAACTTGTGTATATTAACATGATATTGCTTATTTACATCAGAGCGGGGGTATTACTAGTGAGCATTGGCTCACAGATTTCTTGTTAAGTTTCACAGTTAATTTTCTCGTAGATTGGAAATTGTAATTAACAAAAGCAATGATATATAAAATACTGCAACATGCCGCACTGGTAGTAGGCCAAGTTAGTTGAAGAACTTGGCCATCCCTAGACAGGCTGCACTGGTAGTTGGTCAAGATAGTTGACGGACTTGGCCATCCCTTGATTAAGTTGCACCGGTAGTTGGTCAAGTTAGTTGGTGGACTTGACCATCCCCTGACAGGCCGCACTGGTAGCAAGCCGAGCTAGTTGACGGACTTGGCCATCCCATGACAGGTCGCACTGGTAGTAGGTCAAGTTAGTTGACGGACTTGACCATCCCTTGAAAAGCCGCACTGATAGTAAGCCAATCTAGTTGATGACTTGGTCGTTTGTTGACAGGCCGCACTGGTAATAGGCCAAGTTAGTTGAAGGACTTGACAGGCAGCACTGGTAGTCAGCAGAGCTAGTTGATGGACTTGGCCATCCCTTGACAGGCCACACTGGTAGTCAGCCAAGCTGGCCAAGGGACTTGGCTGGTGGTCTGCGCCCCTCATTTAGGGACTGAGCTGGTCAGACGTCTTGGCTGGTAGGCAGTGTGACTGGCAGTCGGCTAAGTTTTCGTTGAAATATGCTTGCAATTTCAACCTTCAAATCATTTTTCTTCAATTCTGCAAAAAATTGTTAAGGTTCAGAATTTAATATTTAGGTAGTTTATTTTCAGCACTCATCTGCATATCACATTGAATTCACTCTTTCATATTTAATTCAAATTCATTAATTCATCCATAACATGGAAAAAAAGACTAATTATAGATCTATACTTACAGGAATTAGCTTTACATTGATAGATTTATTAAAATTTAAATTTTGAAATGAAAGAAAAAAATATTTACTTTACCTTAAACATGTAATATTTTGAAGAATTTCACGTACTTCAGGTTTGGACAGATTCAGTGAGATGCTCATAAAAACATCATGTACCAGTATTCCGCTTTAATAAAAAAAAATCAGAAAATTAATCTTAAATTACTCATTTCATTGCATGAATTAACATTGCAGCTAGATCATGTTATGACCATGCTGATGTATATAAGGCTTCACAATATTTTAACAGTTCAGGGAATCTGTAAACAATTGTGGGAATAAATATGACAAAGAACAACATATTTTATTAAGAGGCAGTCCACCGAAATACCAGGCAGTATTGTATTGATAGGCGGCACATCGAATGTGACGAATATTTGATATTTTATTGAAAACATTATCAATGTAGTCCAAATGGAATAATGTAATCAAAGATTTGTTTTAAAATTGCTTATTTAGTAAAATATCCTTTTCTTTTGTGTTCTTGAGTTTCCCTATATAAACCATTGAATTTAGGTCAGAAACAAAGAACTGTAATTTCCAATACATTTTTAACAGGACTATAATTCATGCTGAACTAAATCTAGAAATATTTCATCTTTCTGTTTCAAAAATAAAATCGGTGGGAAAAACACTTTTGACTTAGTTTTCTGGCAAAGTTTATAGATGTTTTTATGAAATTTTGCAATGCAAGAGTTATCTCCCGTGGCATCGGTAAATCTGCAACACACCTTACTATCGGAATCCTAGTGCAATATTTAGAATCGTTACACTAAAGAAAATTATTAAAACAAAAAATAACTACTTTGTTTTTAGCTCCCCCGAGCCGAAGGCTCAAGTGAGCTTTTCTGATCACATTTTGTCTGGCGTCCGTCTTTCTGTCTGTCTGTCCGTCTGTAAACTTTTCACATTTTCGACTTCTTCTAAAAAACCACTGGGCCAATTTTGACCAGACTTGATACAAAGCATCCTTGGGTGAAGGGAAATTTAAATTGCTAAAATAAAGGGCCAAGTCCCCTCACAAGGGGAGATAATCAAGAAAAGACAAAAATAGGAAGGGGTCATTAAAAAATCTTCTTCTAAAGAACCACTGGGCCAGAAAAGCTGAAACTTATGTGGAAGCATCCTAGGGTAGTGTAGATTCTAAATTGTAAAAATCATGACCCCCGGGGGAAGGTCGGGGCCACAATGGGGAATCAAAGTTTTACATAGAAGTATATAGGAAAAATCTTTGAAAATTGTCTTCTCAAGAACCACTGGGCCAGAAAAGCTGAAACCTATGTGGAAGCATCCTTGGGGTAGTGTAGATTCTAAATTGTTAAAATCATGACCCCCGGGGGAAGGGCGGGGCCACAATTGGTAATCAAAATTTTACATAGAAATATATAGTCTTATAAAATCTTTGAAAATCTTCTTCTCAAGAACCACTGGGCCAGAAAAGCTGAAAATTATGTGCACATGGAAGGATTCCTGGGTAGTGTAGATTTCAAAATGTCTAAATTATGATCAGTGTGGTAGGGTGGGGATGCATTATTCATTACAAGGGGGAAATCTGGTAAAGAACAGAATGGTCAAAGCTTCTCAGGTGAGCTATGTGGCCCATGGGCCTCTTGCTAAATTTTAAAACCACTGGATTCTACTGACAGTGAAGAAACACTTGGGAAAAGCTAAAAACTTGCTAAAATACAATTAGATACCTCGGACCTGCTCTAAACATGTTACGACAATGACTAATTGTTCCTAACATCGAACCCTAGCGGCAGTTGAAAGGCCTATATATAGTCTTGGAGATAGTGATAAATGGGGGACAGATTAGAACTTAATTTATGAATTGTTACTAAATATTAGACTAATTATTTCATTTTTCCTGATCATCCTATTTCTCTTGTTTTTAGCTCACCTGAGCCGAAGGCTCAAGTGAGCTTTTTTGATCACATTTTGTCCGTAGTATGTCCATCCATCTGTCCGGTCGTCCATCCGTCCCTCTGTAAACTTTTCACATTTTCAACTTCACAAGATCCACTGGACCAATTTTAACCAAATTTAGTACAAAGCATCCTTGGGGAATGGGGAGTTTAAATTGTTAAAATAAAGGGCCAGGTCCCTTTCCAAGGGGAGATAATCAAGAAAAGACAAAAATAGGGTGGGATCATTAAAAAATCTTCTTCTCAAGAACCACTGGGCCAGGAAAGCTGAAACTTATGTGGAAGCATCCTGGGGTAGTGTAGATTCTAAATTGTTCAAATTATGAGCCCCTAGGGTAGGACGGGGCCACAATAGGGTCCGCCAACGGCTTATCTCCCCCTTGCGCTGCTAGAGGTGCTGGTGTATTATGAGGTATTCGAGATAAACATGGCGTACGCTTCGTACACAGTGCCGAAACTGAAAAAAGAATTAATATTACGCGGCGCTGTAACGACGGGAAGGAAAACCGATCTCATAGAAAGGTAAGAAAACATTAATTCTGTTACATGCAAACCTTATTCATTGAAGTAATCCTTATATAAGTTGTATTATAACGGTATTCAGAGTCATGTGGTGCTATGTAGTGAAATGAAAACAATGTTGAACATGCATTCAAAACATAAAACATAGGCCTGTACTTCACGCAGGTTGGAAGCATACGAACGGAATTTCAACTTTAGCGGTCCCGTCATAGAACTGCCAGCGGAAAGGGATGTAGAATGGCCAACTACTGGTTATAAACAAATGACATCGACCATCATGACCTTTTGCCACACATAACAGAAGCCCATATCGAAGGTAATATTACTATGAATTTGGATATCAAGGGAGACTTGCTTAGGCAGTTAAGTTTGTATTTGAAATGTGTATTTGTTTTATGTCACATATGAAATGTAACAGTCTTGAAAATTTTATATCAGAAATAAATATGTCAGCATGCAGGAGTAAAATTCATATTTTCTTTTGGAAATTTTAGGATATTTTCAATATAGACAAGCAGTCGACAGACAAATGATGGGCAATACAAAGGATACTGTGAAAGGAAAATTACTCCTAGAGTCAGAGAGAGTTGAAGCACTGAGCATTAACTGTCAAGATGAAGACTTTTTCCTTACAGGATTTGTGAGAGCTGCAATGAAGAAAAAGGTAGTTTTTTATTTAATAAATGAACAATAAATTAAAAAAAGAAATCAATGTGTATTTATAGTGTGAATGTAGAGCCAGTCAAAATTAGTTCTTATGTGGTTGAAAATATATGGCTATATTTAACAGGTGTCTTACAATTATCATGTAAGAATTGACAGAAAAACGGGTGAAATTAAAAATTCAGACTGTGAATGCCCTGCTGGGAAGGGCCCCAATGGAACCTATAAACATGTAGCTGGTGTTGTTTTGCTCTTGGTGAAATTTCGGGAAAGACATATACGAGGGTTGTTCGAAAATTATTGAGACATTGTGTATATTTTGCTTTCTAATGAACGTCTTTCACTGAAAATTGGCATATACGTTTGACATACACCAAAAATTAATAAGAGCAAGAAATATTTTACAAATATTCAATATTTTTTCTACAATGGTATATAAATGTGTCAATAGTAGGGGTACCCGGAGCAGTCGCGGAATCAGATGTTGGAAATATGTAATCCCAAAATTCTAACTCTTCGTGGATCCATAATGAGAGCGAAAATAATTCAGTTTAAGTGTATAATTTTTCAGCTAAGGTTCAAATTCATGTTGTGCAACTTTGATAGAATTTTGATCAGAAATACGGAGATCATTAAAAAATTGAGCGCGGTAGAGAAATCTGCTAACAACGAAAAAATGGATCTTGACGTCAAGAGCGGAGCAGCCAGCATACCTAAAATTTTGTGTTGCACAATGTAGAACTCTTTTCAAGACTGAACGACCTGCTAAAACAATAACAACGAGAAAAAAATGATGTGTTAGGGTTTGTTATTTCATTGGTATACATTTTTTAACAATTAATTTAACTAGAGTAAAATTAAAAGATCTGGACGACCATGAGTTATTACGTACAGTATTGATATCGTTACGTTATTTAACCCGCATTGCATAAATTGGCACTGCATGAAGTCATCCTTTCCCATAAATGTAAATTTTTGACTGGGGTAGGAACAGCATATATTTTTAAAGAATAGTTTAAAAAAAGAGAATGTTTGATTTTTGTAATGTTATATATGTAATAAGTAACAAAGAAGGAAGAGTATTAAACGCTTCCCGATCATTTCACATGCGAAACAATCTACGGCTTACGTAACATTAAATTACGTAGCGAGGCTGCTCCGGGTCGATAGACATATGTACATTTATTACTTAACAGAAACTTGTGTTTTAGTCGTTCTTTATAAGATGTTGATGAATTTTCATGAAATTATCTCCGTCCTTTATGGAGTAAATGTAATTGTCTCAATAATTTCCGAACAGCCCTCGTAATAGCTATTCCTACGGGATGTACAGAAAATCTTCAGACTTTTCATAAGCCAAAAAACTCTTTTAAAGTTGAACTAACTGTGTTAAAAAAATGTTTCTTTGTTTAATTTGACAATATGAATGAAAAATATTTGAGGTTTTTAGTTTTTTACACAAGTGTCAGGGATATAAAAAGATTTTCAATATAATGTTTGGATGATGATGATGATGATACCATTTAAACATATATATTTTTAAGTTGCATGATCTTCAGACGAATTCACAAATTTACAGTTTGTTGAGTTGTTTTTGAACGTTTGAAGGATTATTTCGCATGCATGCAAAATATATATTTTTGTGTTCAATATTTAACTTTGTTGATTAATTCATGTGATCCAAAATTTCCAAGCAATATAGATTATTAGTAAACCATGAAAATAAAATCAATAACAAGTTTTATATGAATGCATTTATGCAAATATTAAATTAAACAAGTACTTATATTCAGTATATGACTTTGTAAAGAAAAACACTACAGGAATATATACTTGATAAACTAAAATAGAAATAAAATGCAATTCTCTTGTGTCATTTTCTTTAAAAAAAAAATAACATCCAACTTATTTTAAACCTTTGAATTTTACAGGCTCCCCCATAAAAGCTGAAGACATGCCTTGTCGCTATAATCCAGATCTTAGTGACCCTAGGCCTCAGAAATACAGAGGAATAGCTGGATACAATGATTATGTGAGCAACATTGTAACTAACTACTGTGCTGTAACATCTGCAGATTTGGCTTTCAAGTACATAAAGCCCAAGGCATTTATCAACATTGCAGTACTAGACCATGATTACTTGGACCTGCCATTCACTGAATATTGGATAGATGCAGCTCAAAAGGTATAGTATATTAAATAAAATATTTTGATAAATAGCTGAAGAAATTGTTTTAGTGAATCTTGATGAATTTGAAGAAATTCTTTGGTATACTGTATAAAGAAATTTTAATTTTTGTACAGGTGTCAGATAGGGACATCACTCGCATTGAACACAGAACAAGGAAACGGAGCCTGTCGAAAGTTTGGCATCGTGAAAGAGAATGGCACTTGACAGCTTCCAGGTTTGGGGATATTTGCAAAGCTACCGATCGACGCAACAGACTGAAGCTGTGTTCTAGCATCTTAAAACCTCTTAAATTAAAAACACTCGCTGTCCTACATGGCCAACAATATGAAGCTGTGGCAAGACAAGTATTCCAAGACAAAACAGGTTTTAAAGTCAAGACTTGTGGCCTTTTTGTAGATTTAGAGAATAATTATTTGGCTGCTTCGCCAGATGGTATTATTGGAGAAAGTGCGATTATTGAAATCAAATGTCCATATAAAGGCTGAGATCGTAAGATTGCTGCAGATAAGTTTTTCCCATTCTTGCAAGAGGATGATGATGGTGTATTGCATTTGAAACAGAGTCATAATTATTACATGCAGGTGCAAAGGCAGCTTAATGTGTGTAAAAAAGAGAAGTGTTTCTTTGTTGTATACACATTTGTTGATATTTTTGTGGAAGAAATTAATGTTGAGAGAGATTACTGGTGTGGTTGCATGTTACCAAAGCTAGAGTTGTTTTATAAGATACACTACAGAAAATTTCTTGCTGAAAAATTGTAAATTGGTGTCATTATCAATCTGCAGTTGAAGCTATTGTTAATGAAAACATGTATGATGTACAGAAAATTTCATTTATTATTTATATAGATACCTGTAATGATACAATTTTCATATATAGAAAAGCCTTTTTCAACTCTAAAGATCAACAGTTCTGTTCAGCACAAAATTTTAATTGTTTATCACAGAATACATTGTTTAATACTGTTTTAATGGATAACTTTTTTTGTTATTGACATATTGTTTTATACCATAACAAAATGCAATTTTTCAGTATTCATTATGGAATTAAGATTCATTTGATTTGAGGGAAATGATTGTGAATTAGAAAACAGGTATAAAAGTGTCTAGATATTATGTAGATATATTCATTTGCTGTTTTAAGGCAAAAACTGTATCAGAACTGAAGTGAAAGTTAAAGAAGTAGTACATGTACCTGGTATGTGAAGATGTTAGCTTGAATAATGAAATTGTAAGTAAACTGAAAAGAATCATTTGTTTCATTAGTACAGCATGTAATAAATGATGTATCCACCATTATTTGGAATCTTAAATCTTTATTATGAATATTTGTCAACAATGCAAGGTCTAAAATTCAGTAATGAAAAACAAATGAAAATAATTCTGGAGCCTAAAATAGCTTTTCCCTGTGGAAGCTCTTTCTTGAGGATTTTAAAAGTCCTTGCCAGTCCAATGATCCTCTCCACATGAATACGCTTGGAGGTGATTCTTCTGTCTTTGGCGACATCTTGTGCCTCAAGCTGGCTTTTTCCTTTTAAAATTGTTGGTGTGTTTACTTGAATGTTACGAGAAGCAAACAAATCCTGGACCATGATGCCCCTGTCGGCCATTATACTGTCATGGTCTTGAAATTTGTCTTTTTCTAGTAACAAGTCAGACCGTTCAATGATTTGTCTATCACTTGCAGCACCACAGTAAGCATCTGAAATATAACTAACAGTGCCACATGGTGTGCAACCAATCATGACCTTCAGTGTATTTTTGTTCTTATAATTGGAAAATGTAGCACTCTGGGCATTTACATTCTGGGGCTTATTTATTGGTACCTCTGTGGCATCAAGTATTACTCTAGTTTTGTGAAAATTCGCAAAGAAGTCATCGGGCATATATTCATCTATTACTGATCTAGAGGGCCAAATGTTAAGCTCTTTAAGTGGAAAGTACATAAAGTTGATCCATGTAACAATGATATTTGAAACAGTACTTTCACTAACTTGAAACAAATAACTCAGCTCAATGTCTTCTTTTGCTTGTCTCAGTTTCATCATAGCTAAAAACAACTGGTCTTGTGGGGAAAGTAAGTTGCTCTTAAGGTTCAAATCATGTGCTGCGGGACCAAGAACTTGAAAAAACATCATGAAATGGTCATAATTCTCAAAACCTGTGTAATATTTCACCATTTTATCATTACTCTGCAATTTTTCAATAGATAACCTGTTGTTTTTCCCAATGTCACATTGAACTGATAGATCTTGCAGCTTTTTTTCATCACTTTTAGGCCTATAACATTCTGATTCACAATCTACACTAACTTCTTGTGCTGATTCCACCACCACTTCATTCACAACACATTCACTACTAGAAACATTTTCATTCACAACACATTCACCACTAGAAACATTTTCACTCTGATCTGTATCACACTTGACTCTTTTACTGTATCTTTGCTCTCTTGTGCTAGGTGACTCATTCTTTCACGCAAAAGGAAAGACAGAAGGAACAGCTTCGGGTTTCAGCCTCTTTCTCTCCCCTTAATAAAATAAAAGAAACTCGTCTGAAGCTTACTTTCAAATTTACGTTTTCTCTTTATTTAATCAGATCGGTATAAAAACAATACTGTCAAATGTTTTTTGGAAGTGGTAAATCGAGAACCGCCAGGGTATAAAAACAGTAGTGGTAGGTGAACGTTAGGCTATGACCAGCATGATGAACATCGCGTTGAGATAACCATTGATAACTATACCATCGTTTGCGAATGATCATTTTGAACTAAGAATTATTTCCAAACTTGAAAAACGTAATTATTAGATCAACAATTAGATTAAGATAACAGACTAACCAAGTAATGTTGACTGAATGTAATCAGCGGATGTGAAGTGATCGCCACACACCCAGTCGTGAGCAGCTGGCTCCCATAACTTTCGTGTTTTTACATCCAATCTTCGAATTGCGACTCGCCATTTTGATTTAAGATCAGGATTCGAAGGGAACAGATGCCCATCTATCTTATTTTTACACATAGGTACACAGCAATACACTGGCATATCGACGATTGAACACAAACGCGGTTTCTAACTTATAAAGTAAACAATATGGCGACGGATCTATACCTCATAGTACACAAGCGCCATCTGGGAGAGATAACTCTTCTTGGCGGACCTTATTGGAAATCCAAGTTTTACATAGAAATATATAGGAAAAATCTTTTAAAAATCTT
>NW_026937525.1:0-52500 GCF_032062105.1 Saccostrea cuccullata | reverse complement strand
TATCTTCAGTACATAAATTATAAAATGACCTGCTCTACTTGCTTTTCATGTATAAAAATGAATAAAATAAGCAAGTAAAATGATAATTATTTTATTTTAAATGTAAACAAGTATTTCATGCAGTTTTTGGTCTATCGATTCAACCTGTGTACATAGAGGAAACTAGGAGCCTAGCGTTTGTTTACATTTTTCTTCACTTTTGTCAGCTGCACAGTCTCTAACGTTCATCCTTATCTTTTGGATAGACCTTTGGTTAAATTTTCATGATAAACTTTTATTTTATCTTTAAATTTTACTCACGATAAATGTGTAAATCTGTTGGAAAATATCTTTGCAATCATGCCATGAACAGCTGCCAAACACCTCGGCATTTTCGTAGTTCAATGTAAAGCTGTCGCCAGTGTCTCCGTGTTTACCAGTGTTTTACAATAAGTATGCCTTTAGTTACTGAAACCGTGGAATGTTTTTGATCAAATTGCAAATTAACTGGCTCGGACAAGTGTCTCAATCCATCGGATCCACCCATCCCTTTCCAGTGATCGAAATTCCTCCAACTTTTTATCATCAAACTTCGGACGTGTTTCTTGTGTCTTTTCAGCATCAATTATCATTTTTTACGAATAAAATATTCCCAGACAACAATCTGTTCACTATTACTGATCACAAGTAGCCTTTCACAAAATATTCCCTTCGAAATAGATTCCTTAGCCTAGTGAATTCGAAGCGTAACCGCCATGCAAGCCGATTTACACCTTGCATCATTTTTCAAAATCTACGACGGACGGTTAGTGCAATAATTTAAATTCGAAAATATTCAATTGTCTGTCTCAAATGTATATATAAGTAATAAATAACAAGTTTATAAACTTCAATGGGAATTGAATTGGGTCGGTACGTGATCAAATCTTCTGAGAAGGCCTTTGGCCTTCACAGGATTTGATCACGTGACCGACCCAATTCAATTCCCATTGAAGTTTATAAACTTGTTATTTTTATTTCTTAAATAGTTCCACAATGAATGATGATATACCACTTTCCTCTTTCAAATTTGAGAATTTCACGGCTTTGGGTTAAAACATGAATCAAATTCAAATGTTGGAAAGTTGTTACATGAGACTCAGGTGACATATAAGGCTTGTGGGCCTCTTGTTTCTATTCTATTTAAAAATGTATAATTTGCTGCATGATTTATGATTTTACAATAGGTGTGGTTCTGGAGCTGTTGTTGGATTATGGAGTAGAACAATGTTAGTTGTGGGACCTGATAAAGATTGGATCAACTTCAATTTCGAGTCCTCAATCCATTTGGTAGAAGAAGAGGATGGATTGCGAATTATTGGAAATTATGAGCATGAGTTCCTTCACAAAGTCTCAGGTACACAAGAGCATACTTTATATCATAGCTGTCTTTGAATTATTACACTGTCTGTTCATATGATGATTATATGTTCAATTGTTATTATACCTCTGCTCCGAAGGAGAGGGGGGTATGCTGTTTTACCTTTATGTGTTTGTCCAGTTGTCTTCTTGTCTGTCTGTCCATAGCAAAGTTTTGGTTGCAGTTTTCTCAGGTACTACATATCGCAGATGCTTGAAAGGATCACTTCATTATAAATAGGGATTTGACCTATAGGACCGGGCTTGGTTTTTTTCTCTACAAAAACCTGGTCGATTTCCGTTCTGATTAATGGCATTAGGCTGAATACATATAACAATTTGTTTTACCTAAATCTTTTTTTTCAGCGAGTAGAGGTATGAGGAACTCTTTCATTGAGTTTGTTATCTCAAAATGTAATAATTGATATTTGTCATAACTTCTCAATAAGCATAATGGTAATGTTTACTGCCTTTGAAATTCTATTCTTTATGTTTAGGCAATTTTATCCGTGACTGTAGTAAAACATTCCATTAATGTATGCAAATTATATAGGCCTAGCCCCTGCGAGACGATCATGAATAATTCATGAATTTCCTTGAATTTTTCATGAATTTTATTCATGAAATGTTCATGAAATGTTTATGAAGATCCTATGAACTTATTATTGGACATTTTCAAATCATGAATTTTTATTCATGAAAGAAAATTGATGAATATTCATGAATATTTTTTTTCATGAATAATTCATGAAGAGTCATATTCATGAAGATTCATCATTTCAAGAATGTCCAATAATAAGTTCATTGCATCTTCATGAACTATTCATGAATAATTTGATGAATTTTTTCAGGAATGTTCATGAATGAATAAAATTCATGAACCATAAGCATTCATGCATATTCTTGCTTATTTGTAAACAAAAAATGCAATATTATTATTCATGTTTATTCATGAAAATGCATTAAGTCATGCTAAAAAGTAACAGTAGATGATTTATAATACAGCATCTTGAAAGATGTCACAGAAATGTTGTTTGTTTTCCAACCATGGCAACAAAATATTTGTTAAAAAACTTAAAATAGACAATTCTGACACATTAAACCATAGTAAATGAGAAATGTAGTTCATTCCTGGTAAAAGTATAAAAAAATTTCAATTCAAATGCAACTCTTTGCAGAATGTTTAACCTTACTTGGTCAAAAGGAAAGGGGGACCCTAATCCTCGGCATGTTTCAAATTGTGTTTTAATGCCAGAAATTGAACAGTTTTTAATTCCAGTCTAGGAGAAAAGTTTGTTCAGGTAACAGTTTTCAGTGCTTTCAAGCAGTTTGAGCAGAGATGGTCAATTCAAAAATCCTTATTGTCTCTCCATGTGGAATTTCCAGAATTTCATCATTTGGATCCTTTGATTGAATATCATTCATATTTTCATTTCTTTTTCAAGAGCTCAGATTTTTTTTGCAGCCAGAGTTTCTTGTCTTCTGCTCATCAACATTTGTGAACTGCTTCTCTTTTTCCTTCAAAAAGAAAGATTTTCTGAAAGTACTTATGATTGTAAAACATAAGACTTTTTTGTATTTTCTTGCATTTTAGTTTCATTTAATTTTGCATCAGAGACACTTCCAAATTAAAACATTCTGAGTGGAATTTAAGCCTATTTTCTTGGACCGCCATTTTGTAGATCAATCAGGCCTATGAATGTTTTGAGTCTCAGTCTATAATTAATGTGTTATATGGTTGGATCCAAACTCAAAGCAAAGTTAGACAAAAATTGCATTAAAAAAAGAGACATACTGTATTAATTTATCATAATGTGCTTTAATCATGTTAATTAGTTGTTATTTTACAAATAGACAGTAACATTTACAGACAGATTTCTGACTCAGTGATTGCCTCCATTTTTTGTCACTCACCAGTTATGAAGTAGATCGATCCTATATATAGTCTTCCTTCTTCATATTCTGTTATTTTCTTAAAAAGTTGACAAAGATCAGTGACTGTACTGTTTATTGGACACATCTTGTGAGAGGGTGAAAAACTACAAATTACAAAAGTATAATAAGAATTTGATAAAATATCAAAATCATAAGCAATCATATAAAATTAAATGCGTAACTTTAACATGTGAGCTGAACAGGCCTATGCCTATCGCATGCTGGAAATGCGCGGTTTTACAAAACATTGTAGTTGCAGAATTTAAACATGATAAAATATATTGCATAATACTGTTAGATACAGATGATCAAGTTAGATATAAATTCAAGTAAAACAATATAAAACTTACTCCTTAGGGAGGCCAACATCACCAAACTTAACAGCCAAAACGCCAGGCAAACCGCATGGCTACCATAATTAGTATAAACAGAATATTGAACCCGATCGAAATAAAATTATGCAATACGAAAACGGCACAGTGATTATGCAAATAATAGATCACAAATACTGATTCTTCCACTCTACAAATTCCCACTTCCAACGTCTCGCGCGTTTTCAAGTTTGCGCCAATTCTGTACGGTAGAGCTAAGAAATACGTTAGTTTCGAATTTCCAAGATTTCTGTTTTAAAAAATTACAAACACTATCTGAATAATTTTCCACTGAAAATACAATTTTTTTTATATCAAAATAAGTTTTATCAATGAAGAATTCGAATTTTTTACGTCATAAATTATACATGTATTGACTTTTAGTTTCGTATAGCAAGTATGGCGGCCCCCTATGACATGATAATAACAATCTCTCGCCCTCAGACAGAATATTCCGAGCTGTGAAGACACATAGGAGAATTAAAACTACAAAATACGAATGTGGATTATTTCATAGATACTTTACAACCATGCAGCCTGTGCTCTATCATTTACGCACGAAGCAAGGGAAACTTTTGACATTTTAACAAAATTGAAATGTGTATAGCGTTTCGAATCAGGAATAATACGGTACAGTACAGACAAGTGATATAATTTTTTAGTTGTTAATAAATATATAAAACGTTTTTTACGAAGCTCACAAAGTTCATTTTCCAGAATGTTTCATTTTCCAACAACTTGTTTAAAGTTTGAATTGTTAGAGAAAATTCGGTCGAACAAAGTTGTGTGATGAAAAACGACATTAATTAAAGCACTTTATGATGAATATAACTGTTTAATTTAAATTATGAAGAAACACAAGTAATGAATTTGAAAAAAAAATGCTGTCAATGGTGATGCACTGTTTGTTTAATTAAAATCAAATAAAAACACGAAATGTTTAGAGATTTCATGATTTATTTTTTCAGATGGTGAAAGAATGTTATTAACTATAAATTATACCAGGGGCTTGTTCAACAATTGCATCGGCTTGCAAAAGTTGTATTATGAGAGTATTGAGTGTTTTCTGTCAATCACTTTTGTCAGTTATTTTAGTCTTCATGAAAATTCATGAACATTCATAATACCTTGAACTCTACATTTTTTCTGTCTTTAAAATGAAAATTACCAATATTCATATATATTCATCATTTGTTCATGAACTACATTTTATGAATATATTCATGAATAAAGTTCATGAACCATCTTTATGAACCAGTCATGAACCAGTCATGAACACATCATGAATGTTCATGAACGATTCATAAAAGTTCCTGAAATTATGAATTTCACCTCGCAGGGGAAATCAAATCCGAGGAGTACAGTTACTGATATGTATGTAGCCAAAATCAATTTTATTAAATCCTAAGGAATATATATATATATACAATTGACATTCATCGCAGCTCAATGCTGCCAAATGTACCTGTATTAAGTAACACAGAGTGAGGTATTCTTGTCCTCGGAGAAAGTGTTTGTTCCGCCTGACTGACAACTGTACATTGGATTTTCACGATTTGATATCTCTTTCATGTTTCTTATATCAAGAATGGGCATGCATAAAGGATATATAATTGAAAGAAAAATACACAAGGCTATAAAAAAATATAAAATTGGCTTTGAAAAGGCGAAAATTTAAAAGTGTGGTACCAGGTGGATTCGAACCCCCGACTTTAAAATGTTAGTGTGCACACTGTAATAGTCAGCGTATATATCAACTGAGCTAGTCTGACTGTACCATTTACCGGTATAAATTTGAAGCAGATTATCAAAATCAGGTTTCCTTATTTTTTGTAGGTATTTTGTGTATTTCGACCCTAGGGCAGGGGTGCCCCTAAAAAAATCCTATCTTAAATTAATCCTTACATCCAAACCTATCAAAATATCACAATTTTATTTAGGGGCAGGCCTGCCCTGAAGGACTTCTAGGCCAAAATTCATGCAAAAATCAACACTTTTTCGGACAAAATGGTGTTTAGGCCAACTTTGGAGGTGTATTGTAAAGTTATAAATAATAAATTTTAGGTATAAAATACAAATTTGAAAAATTTAGACATATACGAGGGTTGTCCCATAAAATCGTGGACAAAGCGTTTTTCTCTAAAAGTAATGGGCGCACTAAGCTGAAATTTTCAGTAAATGTTTATTCATCATATTTAAGTGAATCATAATGTTTTTGAAAATATATATTCAATAATAAAGATTTTATTCTGCTTGAATGTGCACAAGGTAAGGTCCTACGGCGCACGGTAAAAATAGCAAGGTTATATTAGAGAAGACATAAGGATTAATTCGTAAGAAAATTTTTTAATACATAAGATTAGGATGAAAATTATCCTAATTCCATTCCTTAATCAATTCTGTCGTCTTTTTAAAAATTTCAAGGCATTTGGTTAATTTTTGGCAGTTTCCCGAGCATTTGAAATGGGAAAGTAATAAACACAATACACGAAAAATGGCGACTTTTTATGACGTTACAGCGCACCGGAGAGCAGTTCAGATAGATTAGGATGTTGTAATGACGCCTTAAGAGACTTTAAATGAATACAGAAGAAAGAAAATATGAAAAATATCACCAGATCTTTAGTATATAAATGAAATGAAAGTTTTCTTAGTGAAGTCTTCGTGATCGAGTCCCCAGATAGTACAAAACATTTGGACAGACTGCCATTTGTTATAGCAAAGGACACTGTCACTGTCGACCGTCGATGTGAGATTCTCATTTAGTTGAATGATGGTGAGAATACTGTCTGTAACTTGCTAATAAATATTCAGAAGATTGCATGAGTGTGCCTTATTGGTTTCTTAACTGGTTATAGATACTCACATATGTAAATCAATAAAAATTTCTAAATTTAAGTGGGGCTTATCCAACTTTAAGTTTAGCAAAGATGAAACTTGACATTGTTTTAGACACTTTGACGTTATCATCCATGCGCCGTAGGGCGATACAGTACATAACATAAAATATCACATTTGTTTACCTATGCATATATCTTTTTGAAATTTGCTATGTATATTCATAATTTATCTACGAAAAAGTGGTGAAAATTTCAGAACGCAGTGATGATTATTTTTCAAACTAGACAACTTGTCCACGATTTTACGGGACAACCCTCGTATACGGTAGAAAACAACAAATAAAGATTAATTATTCAATGTCACTTTTTCCGGGAAATTGTTCTCTCCTATAGGTCAATTCTTTTGTCAAAGCGAATACATCCTTTAGCAGAATCTTTGCTAAGGCATATGCCATATGGTGGCATGTACATTATAAAATATCTGTTTACCTATGCAGTGAAAGGAACACTTCTAGTTAAATATATGTTTGACCTATAGACCCAATATTGGTTTCAGTCTTTCGAAAAAGCTTATTGATATCTGTTGTGGTTGCTGACTTAAGGCCACATGCATGTACAGTCATGGGACATAATTATTCATGTTTTTGCTTAAAAAACGAAAGTGGGGGTTCCTTGCTATAAATAGAAAAAAGATTTTCCCTTCATAATAGCTACCATGTCAAATAACTAAAAATGATGACGTGTACACATTTTTTTTCGTCTGCTGTCAGTATAGTAAATGTAAACACCGGTGTATAGAAATGGGTCGTACGGGAAAAGAACTCACTACAGAAGTAAGGGAATTTATTATAAACTCGTACAGAAATGTGTAATTTATCAAGGACTTTAGGAATACCCAGATCTACAGTGAGAAGTGTTATTAAGAAATTTAATCTACATCTTGATGTAAAAATTGTCAAGGAAGAGGCCGGAAGTCTTTATTCACAGAAAGAGACACTAACAAACTCTCTCGTGTTATAAAGGAGAACAGACGACAAACTTACAAAGATATTACTGAATTATTAATGAAAACAGGGATCGTTAATTATAACCCCCCAAACTTTGTTTGGGAGTATATAGGAATCAGCTTGTCCGTCTGTCCATCTGTCTGTCTGTCTGTGCAAACATGCCCAGTCCATATCTTTCTTACAGAGGGACATTAGAATCTATTACTTCACACAAAGATTGCTCATGACCCAAGGGTGTGTCATGACCTTGACCCAAGGTCATTTGGGGAAGTTCAAGGTCACTGGAAGAAAAATTTCATAATTCGTGTCCGGTTCATATCTTGCTTATGGATAAACTTGGTAAGTTCCTATTTCATACAAAGATTCCTCATGACCTAAGGGTGTGTCATGACCTAATGCAAGGTCATCTTTGCAAGTTCAAGGTCATTCAAAGAAAAAGTTCATAATTCATGTTTGTTTGGTACATATCTTTCCTATGGAAAATCTCAGTAAGTTCCTGTTTTACACAAAGATTTCTTGTATCTTGAGGGTGTGTCATGACTTTGACCCAAGGTCATTTGTGCAAGTTTAGGGTCACTGAAAGGAAAAAGTTCATGATTTGTGCCTGGTCCATATCTTTCTTATGGATAAACTTTGAGGGTTCCTCATTTACTCAAAGATTGCTTATGACCTGAGGGTGTGTCATAACTTTGACTCAAGGTCATTTGTGCAAGTTCAAGGACATAGACAGAAAAAAGATTCATAATTCATGTCTGGTTCATATGTGTCTTACGGATAAACGTGGTGAGTTCCCATTTTACACAAAGATTGCTTTTGACCTGATGTTGTGTCATGACTTTAAACCAAGGTCATTTATGCAAGTTCAAGGTCATTGACAGAAAAAGTTCATAATTTGTGTCTGATCTATATCTTTAGTCTTTATTTTTAGCTCTACTGGTCAGAGACCAGAAGAGCTTATGCGATAGAAATGTGTCCGTCTGTCTGTCTGTAAACAATTTTTCAAACTGCTACTCCTCGTACAGTTTTGGTCTGATTTCAATATAACTTGGCACACAAGTAGACTACACAAAGATACATATATATATATATATATATATATATATATATATATATATATATATATATATATATATATATATATATATATATACAGTCAAAACTGCCATAGCGACCCACTGTATTAAGCGACTCACTGTCACATGTGACCATAAAAATTCCCCCAACGCTTTTCCCTATACATTCTACCTGTATTAAACGACCACCTGTCTTACGCGACCAACGACCATGATTCTCTTGACCATTTTTTGTAATTTCAAGCATTTTCACCTGAATTTAACAACTACATAATTGCTGATTCCTACTTTCGATTTTGGTCGAGCATGCTACGTTTTTGGTTCAAAAAACCTTTAGACATGTTTTTATTTCATTTTATAATCATATAATGGGAGTTTTACGAATAAAACAACATTTATAAATAAATATTTTTACTTACTCTTTGATATTTATTGAATAAACATTAAAATCTAAAACATAAACATCACGTTTTTTCTGTCCAGTGATCGAGCGCCATTTTGAAAATAGACGTTCGAGGTCGATCTCGATATCATTTCATGCTACAAGGGCCAAATGAATCAGCTATAAAACCTGCCTGTTTAACTTTGATTAACAGGTAACTAAATCCTAGATGTTTATTTGAGTGCATTGTGTCACCAATGAGTATGTAAACACACGCTAGCTAGCACCAACACCAGGTAATAATTGAAGTGATTGAAATATCTGGTCACAAACAGGCAATTAGACACAGTAGTTCAGTAATGGAAAAAAAATTAAATAGGTTAAATAAATATTTTAGTCATAAATATAATTAAATTTTATATCAAGTGCATAACAAAAATCATGATACAGTTTTATTGCAAATCTCGCTCGAAAGTATTACACTGCGGCTGTAATAGCGTTGCCTTGAGTGTTGCCACTATTGGATTTGACAATTGAACAATTTGAATCACGGGTTTCGTTCTATAAAACAAGCAATTTAATTGGTTGATTAGGACCCACCCACTCTCGTGCAGTATCCTTTACCAATTTAAGTTAGAAAGTGTCCAACGGCTTGTGATTGTCGAAAACCGATGGTGACTTTTTGAACAATAAAATACACATACAAACAAACTACATGTACAAAATCACTTTTTAGCATGTGATATATTCCTTTCACAGACGGTACATGTTTATAGCGTTCGATGACATACCTATTTTCATTTTATTCTACATGTAATTCTTCTGATTTTCTATTCACAGCATTTTCCATTTTCGGTGTTGCTCCGTGTACCTACGTAGAAAGCATACCCAGCTAATACCGGAGCACCTGATGAAAATATATTTATATTCATATGTGGTAAAACATCAGATTTATTCAAAAGTTTACCGTTTTGTTGTCACGACTGTCAAAAATTCCATGTTTCTAATGTGTGTGTGCTACTGCTATTTTAACGGTCGTCATGGCAATATTAAAACATGCTATCAGAAACATGCATTGCACTTGTTACTGTAATGGGGAATATTATCCATATGTTCACTATAAAATAATTAATATCATTGATACATTTTCCAAATTTAAGAACGTTTAATTTTATTGATGTACTGAAGAAAAAACAGGAAAATGGCCCCGTTTTTCAATTGCAAAAATATGCCCTGGGTGACGTGTATCATTTTAAGTCAACTACTGCCAGTCCTGGATCGGATTTTATTAATTTGAAGATCATTATACAGGTTACCCAACCACAATAATTTAATAAGGTATTACATAGGTCCACTATATACTTTGCTCAGTAAGTAGAGGCCTACCACTTGTTTACAGCTGTCTCCATGAGAAAGTGGGCAGGTCTATAGAAAAGCACCAATCAGACTCTTTGTTGGATATCGCAATTGTATTTCAGTCAGATTCATCAGTGTCGTCACTCAACGCATCAGTATATCGGTCCAAGTGTATACTTTGAAGCAAGATTTGGGATAATTCTTAATAATATGCTACACATACGTAGTTACTTACAGGCTATCATGTAAAAAAAAACAAAAAAAAACAACAACAACAACAAAAAAAAACAAACTATTATTAGAAAAAAAAACCATGCAGCTTTTTTAAACTGTATGAAAAAAAAGTATTAATATTTTCAGATAATCACAATATTTCCCAATAATCAAATGACTCATGTGCACTAGATCAAGCAATTTTTTTTTATTTTATTAACAGGACAATTGTAAAAACATTTTAGAGTTGAGCAGTATACCTATTGAAAAGTGAAATTAAACAGAAGGTGTTATAAAATACATTCAACATACACATGTGGTATTTTCCGCATTGTATATTTGAACACTGCGGAAAAAAGCAACCTGTATTAAGAGACCACCTGTCATATGTGACCTTTTTTCCTTTCTCCGTTGGAAGGTCTCTTAATACAGGTTTGACTGTACTGTTAATTAAAGCACAAATATTTGTGGGGGATTAAATTTCGTTTATTTCGTTGTTAACAGTTATCAACGAAATTAAATCCTACACGAAATTTTTTATGATTATATATTGAATAGGGTTACTTTTAAAACAACGAAATTATATGCCCACGTAACTATTCTATATAACAAATCAACGAAATTTTATCCCCTCGAAAATTTGTGCTTCTACAGTATATATATATATATATATATATATATATATATATATATATATATATATATATATATATATATATATCCAAAAATGAAAAGAAATAGCACAGTGTCCGGTAATTAATATTAGAAAAAAAATGACAAGGCAACAATGTTAGTAAAACGTAAGCGCTTTCTTCATTATTTCTTCAGACGTTTTACAATTCAAAAATGTGACGTAATAACGTTACCTGTTGATAACGTCAACAACAATGCAATGACGTCACAATGCTAATAGAGGAAACAATTATAGAGTCAAAGTAAAATAACTTAATTCATAACGTAATAAACAATTAAGTCATGAGACAGTCTATATTAAACTATTTAGGGATGGTTTAAAAATCTTGATAAAGTGTTTTTCTTTTTCCCGTCTTTCTAAAACGTTCTCTGTTTTGAGTTTATAAAAGGGATAAACTGTGAATTGTCCCTGTCCACAAACAGCAAGATGTTCACTGAGTTTTATTTTTCTGTACTCGGGTTGGTTGATATGCTGTCTGTGTATACGTATATGAGTGCGAAGGGCGGTCCCGGTTTCTCCTATGTATAATTCTCCGCATCCAGCGCATGTTATACAATAAATCAGGTTTTTTGATGCACAGGTCATATCTGCATTTCAGTAAATTTCTTATTTCCGAGTGTAAAAGTACTTCCCTCTTTAATATGTCGGCAAGTTCCACAACGTGAATCGGAGCATGTATTGACCGTGTATGAATTCCGTTGTTGAGATAAAGATTTGCACAATATTCTCCGGAGGTTTTTAGGTTGTCTTTTACTGTTGATGAATTTATATTTTTCCAGCACTTTGGACATTTTCTCATCAGTCTGTAGAAGGTTGTTGAGGTGACGCACTGTAGGAGTAATATTCCTGTTCTTCGGATTGTAGGTAGTTACAAGCGGTAATATTGAGTTATCCGGGTTGTCACTTTTTGAGGAATTAATAAGTGTTTCTCTGTCGATTTCTGTGGCCTTTTTTATCCCGTCCTCAATGATTCCGGAAGGATAACATTGTTCAAGTAAATATTTTTTCAATTCATTTAGACGTTCATCTCTTGTTTTGTCGTCGCTAACTATTGTGCAGACTCTTCTAGCTAAATTGTACGGGATCGAGCGTTTCGTATGGCTAGGATGACAGGAACTGAAATGAAGATATTGATGGGTGTCCGTCGGTTTGTAGTATATGTCTGTCGAAAGACATTCTCCATCTTTTTTAATTAGGACGTCCAAAAACGGAATACTTTGTAAACTTTCTTCCATTGTGAAGTTGATGTCAGGATCTAGATCATTCATAATATTTAGGAAAGCTGCTAGATTCGCATCGCTGTCATTTCAAATTATAAAACAATCATCGAGGTATCTTTTCCAATTGTTCTTTATATTTTCTGTAGTTTGTTGGTAAAAGTAATTATGAAATCAAAAATATTACAACTGCTCAATAACAGCGAGTTTTACGATGAAATATCAGAAAACAGTGACAAAAAGACAATGCGAAAAATCAAAAACTTGATTAAAAACCACAACACAACGTCCTGTTTAACAAATAAAGAAGAGGACTTCTTAATAAATTTTGATTTCAGAGAAAGTGCCTTTTATGGACTTCCTAAGATACACAAATCTAAAACAATAAAGGAAGCGATTAAAATACAAAACTCTGCATATGTTACATGTAACGACCCGGAAGATCTCACATTTAGACCTATCGTAGGTGGACCAAATGCTCCCACACAAAGACTGAGTCATCTTATGGACATATTACTGAAACCTTTATGCTTAGAAGTAAAAAGTTATGTTCGTGATGATCTGGATTTTCTGAGACATCTACCTGAAAATGTTAGTCATAATGCCAAACTAGTCACAATGGATGTTACCAACTTGTACACTAATATTACTACTGATCTTGGTATCAAGGCGCTCGAATACTGGATTGATAAATATCCACAAAAAAATTAATGAGCGTTTCAGCAAAGACTTCATCTTAGAGGCGAGTAAGTTAGTATTGCAAAATAATACTTTCTCCTTTAACGACAAGCATTATGCACAAAAGAAAGGAACAGCAATGGGAACGAAAATGGCCCCTACTTATGCCACCCTTACACTAGGATATCTAGAAGAGAAGATGTATGAAAGAACAACTCGGTACTTTGACCAACAAACTACAGAAAATATAAAGAACAATTGGAAAAGATACCTCGATGATTAGGGCTGAAACGATACGCCCCCCTCACGATACGATACATATTGCAATACATGTGCCACAATTCAATATTTTCAAAACGATACAATATGAAGGAGAAACAAATCATACAATTGAAGAAAAGATATAATCAGGTAAGTCACACTTTGTAATTTTAATTTCATCAAAAAATGTAAACAGATAATTCAACAAGCACTATTTGTGCCATGAAACAAGGATAAATCATTGAATACAATGAAAAGAACATTGAATAATCAATTAAACAATGAAAGTTAACTTTTATTAATTTGTCATTTATCAATGATCAGAATGACTTTTAGTCGAACTGCTAGTCTGCTATGTAATTTGAATGGAAACTTTCTTTAAAGTCTTTAGCACAAGTCACTCGGAACTTTAAGATTTGATTTCAAGAAAATCAACATATCCACATTATCACCACTCAGTGAAGCTCTCTGGGCACATACGATTTCCCCTGCCGCAGAAAATACCCTTCTGAGGGTACTGATGTTGCAGGTATTCCTAAGTAATACTTTGCCATTCTAGAGAGAACAGGGTAATTGGTTTGGTGAACCTTCCACCACTCTAAAGGATTGCTTTGAAGAGGTGTTGGTGCCTCAGTTTTGTAAAGAGAAAGCTCTGACTGGATCCTGTCATGTGCGCTTGGTGGTTTTTCTATGCCTGTGATAAAGACATCTCCAAATAAATCGTCCATTGACATTTTTTCTCTTTTAACAGGGGGTGCATCCTCCTTAACTACTTCTCTATTCACCGGTGGATTTGAATCAGGAAGACGTGGGAGTTCTGGAACAATATTCTCAGCTTTTACTGTCACATCAGCCACCTGAAGATAAGTGCATAATGTAATGTTCGTTAAGAATTAAGATTTGAATTTCACCTTTAATATATATTTGAAAAAAAAATGATACTTGCCTTGTTCACATCAAAGAAGAGTGCCTTGTTCTCCAAGTCTTGAAATACATTCTGACGCTTTTCATTTGACAGATATGGTAGAGTCTTGAATCTGGGGTCCAGTGCTGAGCTGTTGAGCAAGACTGACTGAATATCTGGATCAGTGTACCTGTAATTTAAATTGTAAAATGATTTAATAAATACCAAAAAGGCTAATTAAAAGTTTTAAAACTGTGTTGTTATAAATAACAAAACTGTACTAAATATTAGACATCATGATTCATTAATCTTAAATTAAAAATTTGTGTGGTATAATATTAATTATTTTTAGTATTTTACCGTGTTGCTAGATCATTTAAGATGGTTTTTTTAACTAGCTGAATCAGATTGCTGTCACTATCCTTTGGAGCCATTTGTTGTTTCAGCATCTCCAAGCTTGGATGGATAAAAGATATGGTAGGATGTTTACTGTCACACATCAGAGTTGTAAGCGTTTTCATTGGTTTCAAAACAAGGATCAACTCTTCTGCTGCTTTGAGATCATCATCAGACAATGTGACTACATCTTTCAGATTCTTTTTGACATCCTTAGACAGAAGGGTTGCAAACACTGCAGGTTGCTGCTCAATATATCTACTAAACATGTCGTACGTACTGTTCCAACGAGTTGATAAATCTTGAATCAATTTGTGTTTGGGAAGTTCAAGCAAAACCTGTTTTGATGCCATGATAGCTGTAGCTGTAGAACTTCTGTGAAAAAAAGACACTATCCTTCGAATTCTACCTGCAACTCTATCAACTTGTTGACATTTAATTGCCCTCTGTGTCGCAAGGTTCAATGTGTGTGCAAAACATTTAATGTGGGGGGAAAATTCTGATGAAATGCTGCTTATTCCAGAGACAATGTTACTAGCATTATCTGTAGTAATAGCAATTGGTTGAGACTTCTTGAGACCCCACTCTTCAACAGCATTTGTCAAAACTTCAGCTAAGTTCTCAGCAGTGTGAGAGGAATTTAATTGCCTGGTTTGTAAAGTATGGTTCTGAATTTCAAAACTGCCATCAATGTAGTGGGCAGTGATTGTAACATAACTCTGGGCAGCCCTAGATGTCCAACCATCAGTTGTCACAGCAATGAAATCTGCTTTATTACTGTCAGTAAGAACTCTCTTTTTTACTTTTGTGTAGAGTTCTGGCATCACTTTTTATGCCATGTGTGTTCTACTAGGCATCTCAAATTTTGGTTCTAAAATGCTGACCAAATTCTGAAATCCAATGTTTTCTATTGTTGAAAAGGGGCGCATATCACATGCTAGAAATCCAGCTATTGCCATGGTTATGTTTCGACTCCTCTGTGAAGTTGACGGGAACTTTGTTTTTGGACTAGAAAAATTGTGAAGCTGCAATTGAGTGAACTGCCCTGTATGTGTGCTGTTACTTGTTTTCACAGACATTGTAGACGGAGAATTTTTTAGAGTAGCTGTTACTGGGTTTACTGGGCTCTCATTCAATAATATTGAGTGTTTACGTTTTAAATGTACAGCCATATTGGTTGTGTTTCCTGCCTTGTAACTAACTTCATTGAAACAAATTTTGCAGACAGTTTTATCTCGTTCCGTAACTTGCCTTTCGTTCACGGTTATTATCTTAAATCCAAAATACTTCCATACCGCCGACCGATAAGACGCAGGAGGGTTCTGTAGTTTGATAGGTTTCACTGAAAGATTATTGTTTGTGTCTGTCACAATAGAAACATCGCCTCCTTCAACTGTATCTGTCGAAATTGTTGCCATGTTTTTTCACCTCGTGTAGTTAAACTAATTAAGTATGTCGAACCCGATGCGATAAACCAAACCTGATTTTAAAAAAACGTATCGAACCGAAAATCGAAGCAGTGAATCGAAAATTGAACCGAGCGTAAGTATTGAACAATATCGATATTTCGGTGAATCGTTTCAGCCCTATCGATGATTGTTTTATAATTTGGAATGACAGCGAGGCGAATCTAGCAGCTTTCCTAAATATTATGGATGATCTAGATCCTGACATCAACTTCACAATGGAAGAAAGTTTACAAAGTATTCCCTTTTTGGACGTCCTAATTAAAAAAGATGGAGAATGTCTTTCGACAGACATATACTACAAACCGACGGACACCCATCAATATCTTCATTTCAGTTCCTGTCATCCTAGCCATACGAAACGCTCGATCCCGTACAATTTAGCTAGAAGAGTCTGCACAATAGTTAGCGACGACAAAACAAGAGATGAACGTCTAAATGAATTGAAAAAATATTTACTTGAACAATGTTATCCTTCCGGAATCATTGAGGACGGGATAAAAAAGGCCACAGAAATCGACAGAGAAACACTTATTAATTCCTCAAAAAGTGACAACCCGGATAACTCAATATTACCGCTTGTAACTACCTACAATCCGAAGAACAGGAATATTACTCCTACAGTGCGTCACCTCAACAACCTTCTACAGACTGATGAGAAAATGTCCAAAGTGCTGGAAAAATATAAATTCATCAACAGTAAAAGACAACCTAAAAACCTCCGGAGAATATTGTGCAAATCTTTATTTCAACAACGGAATTCATACACGGTCAATACATGCTCCGATTCACGTTGTGGAACTTGCCGACATATTAAAGAGGGAAGTACTTTTACACTCGGAAATAAGAAATTTACCGTAAATGCAGATATGACCTGTGCATCAAAAAACCTGATTTATTGTATAACATGCGCTGGATGCGGAGAATTATACATAGGAGAAACCGGGACCGCCCTTCGCACTCGTATACGTATACACAGACAGCATATCAACCAACCCGAGTACAGAAAAATAAAACTCAGTGAACATCTTGCTGTTTGTGGACAGGAACAATTCACAGTTTATCCCTTTTATAAACTCAAAACAGAGAACGTTTTAGAAAGACGGGAAAAAGAAAAACATTTTATCAAGATTTTTAAACCATCCCTAAATAGTTTAATATAGACTGTCTCATGACTTAATTGTTTATTACGTTATGAATGAAATTATTTTACTTTGACTCTATTATTGTTTCCTCTATTAGCATTGTGACGTCATTGCATTGTTGTTGACGTTATCAACAGGTAACGTTATTACGTCACACTTTTGAATTGTAAAACGTCTGAAGAAATAATGAAGAAAGCGCTTACGTTTTATTAACATTGTTGCCTTGTCATTTTTTTTCTAATATATATATATATATATATATATATATATATATATATATATATTATATATATATTATATATACCCCCAGTATTTCAATGGTGTTGACAAATTAAAAGTTATTTTTTTTAAAATATGACTGTATTATACAATGTAATATGAAAATAAAAGTACTATATATAAATTTTAAAAGTAAAAAGATCTTATGAAAAATGAAGCACATGTATTTTTAAAATTTACATTTACTGGTACTTTCCCTGTGAAAACGGGCAAATGTAAAAGCTGCGATGGATAAGAAGAGGTTGTACTAATTGCCCAAATCCCTGCTGTCAATTCAAAGAAAACAGAAGTACGCAGCAAGTATGATGGATTATTATCCTACACATAGGAGTGTTGGCTGTCTATTCATACTTTCACGACAAATGCCACGAGTTAATCTTCGAGCCTTTTCTTTGGAATATTCTATTGAATAAGTGTGATAGCTTCGCTCCTTTTCTGTGGAAATTATTCTATTAAATAGGTTTGATAGCTTCAATGAAATAAAAAAAAAACAAAACGTTCTTATAGCCTAAAATTCGAGGTTTAGAAAATATGTTTAACACATTTTACAAATTCCATATCGTATATAAGCAAGAAACACTAAAGCAGTAAAACGGCTATGAATTTTTAACTTTTTTTTTAAATTTCCTGTTTATCCACAAAGTGAACTCTCCCAATTGGTTACACTTTCATTAAAAGGTTGTAATGGTTTGCCGAAAAACGTATCGCGCTTCGACGGTCAAGGACTCTGATACCATTTATGTTCAATAACTTGAATCAGATCTTTGAGAATGTAATGCTTATATAAACTCCATTAAACGATCTTATTAAAAAATGGTTTTCTTATTTTTGTCTTTTATATTAGTTTAATATGACACAAGTGTGCATGGGAAAAAGAGTGGTTACGTTATATACTTACTATATACATCGAAATTGTTTCTTGAAAAACTTTTAATTATAACTATTATTTAAGATCTGTTTTTCCGTGGTGCAAAACAAAAGATAGTAGGTATATTATTTCATTAAATTTATTCTTTTTTTTTCTACTTTGAAAACCAGCCAAAACCAATTATAGAACACGTTTGAGAAGACCTTTGAATAAATGTTTAGTTTGACACAGTAATGCAACGTAACAACTACGTGACAATCAACGTATTCATTTACATTTCATTTATGCTTATGTTACTTTCGTTCAAGCAAACGCTCGAGGCCTCTGTAAACCCCTACTCACGAAATGTCAGAGTTGACAGAGACAGCCGCCATTTTGGTCCCGCTTCAGATTTTTAAATGTTAATATCTTGAGTTTAGATTCACTATTATTCAAACAAATTATAAAGTATTAAGCATCAATAAAAGGGTCTCTGTTAACATTCCAAAAATAAATGAAAAATATTGAAAAACAAAAAAGTTAGAAAATACGATTTTTTATCTTTGCATCCCTTAACAACAGGAAGTATTTATGACGAACAAAAAGTCATGTCATACACTTATAAAATTTTCATGTTCCATTACTAACATACCCTCATAAGGGCATGCATGTCCTATGGACATATTTCTAGTTTATCCAGTAGAATGATACCTTACAGCCCCAATTAAATTATACATGACTGTTTCATTCGTTTCAGATGTAACAGAGAAGATATTTAAAATAGGCTCTATGGAACCAGGTGCCATGTTGTTTGAAGCCTCTAAAGAATTTTATGTAAGTTTTAAAGTTGTAATTCTTTATAAAACAACTACCATACAGCAGAAACAACAAATTTTTTTGACTGGTTTTAAGGTCTCACACAAGGAAATAATTTCAATATATATTACTATATAGCTTGAATTAAATTATTTGATTTATAAAATTAGACTCTCAGCAGAAAATTCATGAAAGAGAAAATAAAGATTAATGCTTAAACAAAAATTTGAGATCAGAAAAAATATGCCTTATGCGGATTTTAAGAAAGAAAATCGACAGTGAACTTACCTACCCCGAAATGCACGTGGGATTCACACGTTGACAAACAGCCTACACACCATCCAGGAAGTTGCATCATGCGCATCTGAAAAAAGAGTTCCTTTTAATTCAGTGGGATAATTCTGCTAAAGAAATGATATTCCTAGTACATGAGTCCAATTTTAATACTGTAGGCCTAAAACAAATTGCCAAAAATGAAAAAAGAAAAAAAATTGTCTCTATATATATATATGGAACTTCAATTGACTAAGTTCATTTTGATGGGCTATTTCCTTGCGTAAGACCTTTAAGACAACGGTACTACCGGTAAAAGTTAATTAAATGAAATTTGCACAAAATGTCTCTGAGTTATTTATCTTTCATATACTAGTGCATCGAGTTATGTCCAAGACACGATGTAGTTACGATATCGACACATTACTTTTTTATAGTTTACTATAATAGTTCTATATTCTCATGTGTATATTACAATACTTTTTGTTTTAAGACTATTTCCTTACTGTTAATATCCTCGATATCGTGCTGATATCGAATCATGGTTGCTCTAGGAATTGTGATTTCCATCCTTAATATGGTGTTTTTAACAACTGTTACTTAAAAATTTCTTGATAAATTTTTCCCTGGTGTGTCGATATTGTCGATATCGACGATATCGCTTCGATATTGAATCATGTTTGCTCAGTTCTTGGTAAATGCCTTCCCTGTTTCTTTGAATGTGTTTATGTTTAAATACTTTACTTTTACGAAGATTTTACCTGCCATCGATATCGTCGATATCGACGATATCGTATCGATATCGATTCATGATTGTTAAGAGCATATTGCTTTACCAATCTTCATCCTAATATAAAAACTTTATTTTTACATCACTTCTGTGTTTAAAAAGTTTACCTTACTGTCGATATCGTCGATATCGACGATATCGTGTCAATATCGAATCATGATTGTTAAAATATTTTCAAGAATTTTCACACAAATCCAATATCTTACTTTTAATCTAATCTAAAACAATAACAACCCTAAAATTTTCTTTATCATATTAATTTATTTTTATATCCAATAAGGAATCAATTTGGACTTCACTTGTGACTTTCTAAAATTATGTTATACCTCAATGTGAAAATAAATTGTGCAAATAGGATCGATATCGATACGATATCGTCATGATATTGTCGATATCGACGACATCGACATAATATAGAGTCTCAAATACAGCACCAGGTATTTCCAATTAATAGTGCTGATTACGATCGATATCGATACGATATCAACATAATATTGTCGATATCGTCGATATCGACATCATATTTGTTCTTGGACATGTATGGTGCATCAAAATTTATCTTTGTCCTTAAGGGATGAAAAATAGGAGATAACTCTTCCTAACAGATTATTGAATGTTAGGCTAAATTTCTATATAAATTCATCTTTGGCATATTAATTTCAAAACTTGAAAAAATTTAATAAGTGAATTATTGAGAAAAAAAATTTGAATGAAATGAAAGCTGAAATATTGTAGTTTTTGGCTATCTGCTAAAAAATAATTTCAACTCTAATTAATGAGCTCTAATTAGCTAAGAAACAGGAAGTTCACTGATTTTTAAGGAATTAATTAGCAAAAAAGTGAAAATCTTAATTTTAAAACAAAGTCAGAGACTGGAAAAAATGGTGTCAAAATAGACTTCAATAATGTACCTTGGAGCTTTGATAACAGTGATCACTGATTAATGGCTGGTGATTAAGATAAGGGGTTCTTAAGCAGTGGGGGGTGATGAGGCTTTTCCATCAGTCATCAAAGAATGGAGTTTCTCTTAGAAGACCAGGCAGCTCTAAAATAAATAAACAACACAAAAGTTTACAATACTTAAAAATGTGCACCACATACAATAGCATATTCTTAGAAAAAGACTACAAGTATACAGTTAAATAATTACAATGCCAAAAAAAGGACCAAGATGGCTCATCAACATCAATACAAAAAAGGAAGTATTCCTCACAACAAAGGCCAGAAGAAAATAGAGACCACCAGCCCAGTCCAATCTCTGGTTCCCATAAGAAGACTAAGTAAAGAAGAGTTTCAGGACATTGTACGGCCACAGAAAAATGGGGTGTTTGCAGTTAAAGATGCCAAGAGCCGAAGCAGCGAGATGAAGTTTTTACGACCCGGGCCAAGTGAGGTCCAGCCAGTGGACACCTACATGGAATCTGTGTCAGATGACCCAAATTCAAAATTATACAAAGTACTTCAAGAAAAGACTGCTAAATTGTGGAACAATGCATTTAAAGAACACTCACAGAAGTTTCCAGACTGTGATGGTCAACCGGACTGGAATCAGCATGGGGAGGAAAAACGAGGCCTGGCATGGATCCTATCCATTTGATGTAAGAAGTGCCACTATACCAGTCACCGAGAAAAGCTTTACGAAGAGGTGAGAAGATCTGGCAGGGGAGGAAGAGCTGCACAGCTGAATGTGGCCATGGCTGTCGGTCACCTGGGTACCAGTCTTACAACAGAGGGTATGCGTGGTATGCTTCTTGGTGCAAATATTGAACCAGCGTCAGCCACCAACATGCAACAGACCTGCAACAAAGTGGGGAAAATTATAACCGATGTAAATAAAAACAGTATGAAGAAAATTCGGCAGAATATTCAAGAACTTAATGAAAAATGTGGACTTCCGGATACCCCCATCAGAGCGGAAGGAGATGCTCGGTACAATAAAGCCACCTTCAGTGCCATTGGGAAAACCCCATTCCAAGCTGCCACCCAAGTGACGTATACCGTAAGTGAAAATGTAACTCAGAGGAAGAATGTGGTAGCAGTTTTCTGTGGGAATAAACTATGTAAGAAAGGTGCACACCTACGAAGGAAAGGAAAAGAAGTTACCTGCTCAGGACATGAAGACTGCACTGCAACCATTCCTCCGGAGACCACCATTGGAGACGAGAAGAGATGGGCTGCTAATTGTGTTGGTGAGTTACAAAGTGATGACCAGCCACTAGTCATATCCCATTTCACCAGTGATGGAGACAGTGCCGCTGCGTCTGGTGCATCTGAAAACAAGGACGTGATTGAAAACCTTAAGAACTTGCGTCACTTCTTTGACTCTCAAAGAAAACAGACTGCTAAGGCTCCATTCAGCAGTCACATGTTTCCGGGAAGAACCAAGGCCATAAGAGAATCCATGCAGAGAAGATTTGCTTTGGACCTGAAGCTTCGATGCAGGACAGAGTACGAGAATTGCTACAAACACTACTCCGGTGACTTACCTTTGATGAAGCGTGCTATGTCTACTGCGGTTGGTTCCCTCATAAACTGCTACCAGGGACAGTGCGGGAAGTCCTGTCAACTCTATTCCTTTTCCTGTCGTGGACTGAAAAGCAATAAGTGGAAATCTTCAGTGTTGCCTAGTGACTTTGAATTAAACATGACAGAAAAAGACAAATGTTTGTTAAAAGACTGTATAAATTTGACTTTAGGACAAAGTAATCTTGATAGAATCAAATATCATACTTGTACACAAAAATCTGAATCTGTAAATAGGGCATATTTAAAATCAAATCCAAAATGTATTACAAGTAGTAGGAATTTTGAAAGTAGAATACATAAAGTTGTGCACTCACTAAATAGGGGTCATGGAAACTCAACACTGGAACTTTGTGAATCTGTAGGGGCACCTGTTGTCAAAGGAAGTAGAGTGGTCCATCATCTAAAACAACAACAAAATAGACAAAATTACTTTAAAATGAAACAAAAACTGTTAAAATATAAATTTCAAAGAAAATTCTACAGATCTAAAAGATATCAGCTGTACGATAAAAAATCTAAAGACACTTACAGTAAATCATTAACAGATCCAAAATTAAAAAGGAAATTGTAAGACTGTGAAGGGGGGGGGGGGGGCATTGATGATATGTACATGCATTTCAAATGTATAAAATTTGTCTTTAAAAGTATATTTTGTGAACTATCTTATATGTAATAATTGTTTTTATGGTTCATTATGCATTAATTATTTTCAACTGTGTAAATGGGGAAAATGTGGACATGTTAATAATGTATTATTGTATATGTAAAATGTGACATTTTCTTATACGAGAGAGTCTGTACATGTAAAAATGTTATATTCTTTATTAGCTCTTCTGAGCCAAAGGCTCAAATTCTAATGCTATGGCCATTTGTACGGTGTGCTTCGTGCGATGTGCGGTGTGCGTTAACTTTTCAGAATATGGGCCATAACTCAAAAACCCCTTGGCCAATCATTGTCAAATTTGTTACAGGGTATCCTTGGCCCAAGGGCTACCATTTGTACTAAAACTAGGGTTGGGACCCTAAAACAAGGGCAGATAATCAGGAAAATAGAACCAAAAGTACTGGTTGCTAAAAAATCTTCTTCTCCAGAACCACCAGGCAGATTTTCACCAAACTTACATACAAGGTTCAGGATATGTTGAAGATTAAAAATTGTTCAAGTCATGACCCTGGGGCAAAGGGTGTGGTCTCAAGGTCACTTCAAAGTTAACCAAAATTTACACTTAATAAAAACGTTGATGTTTTGCTTACTATAAAGGCTAGGATCATAAAATCTTGTAAGTTAATGCATCTAAGGACTTCACATCATGTTAACACAAAAGTAGGTCACAGTGACCTACTTTTCAAATTTTACGGGCTTTTGTTTTCAAATTGATTTGGATGCATATTTTGGACACTTTAAGGCCTATGATCATCAAACTTTGTCAGTTGATGCATCTTGGGTCCTTAAACAAGGTCAACTTAAAAGTAGGTCACGTGACCTACTTTTTGAATTTTATGGCTCATCTTTTCTTAAACATTTCATCCCATTATTTCAGATACTGAGAGGTTTAGATTCATCAATCCTTATAAGTTGATGTATCTTGGGGCCTTAAAACATATTTATGAAAAAGTAGGTCACTGTGACCTACTTCTTGTATTTTGCAGGCATTTGTTTTCAAATTGTTTGAAAGGCATATTTTGAATACTTTCAGACCTATGATCATCAAACTTTGTCAGTTAATGCATCTTGGGTCTTCGGAAAATATCAACCAAAAAGTAGGTCACGGTGACCTACTTTTGACATTTTATGGCTATATTTCAGTATCTTAGGTACTTTTTGGCTTATAATCATGAAACTTTGTCAGTTGATACATCTTGGGTTTTCGGAGGCGACCAAAAAGTAGGTCACGGTGACCTACTTTTGACATTTTATGGCTATATTTCAGTATCTTAGGTACTTTTTGGCTTATAATCATGAAACTTTGTCAGTTGATACATCTTGGGTTTTCGGAGAATGTGATAGGTCACTGTGATGTAGTTTTGACATTTTATGGCTATATTTCCATATCTTAGGTACTTTTTGGCTTATAATCATCAAACTTTGTTAGTTGATGCAACTTAGGTTTTCGGAGAATGTCGACCAAAAAGTAGGTCACTGTGACCTACTTTTGACATTTTATGGCTATATTTCCGTATCTTAGGTACTTTTTGGCTTAGAATCATCAAACATTGTCAGTTGATGCAACTTGGGTTTTCGAAACCTGTCGACCAAAAAATAGGTCACTGTGACCTAGTTTTGAATTTTTATGGCTATATTTAAGTATCCTGGGTACTTATTGGCCTAGAATTGTCAAACGTTGTCAGTTGAGGCATCTTGGGTTTTCGGTCGATTGTCGACCAAAAAGTAGGTCACAATGACCTACTTTTGAGTATCTCAGGTACTTATTGGCTTAGAATCATCAAACATTGTCAGTTGATACATCTTGGGTCCTCGGACAATGTTGACCAAAAAGTAGGTCATGGTGACCTACTTTTGACATTTTATAGCTATATTTAAGTATTTTAGGTACTTTTTGGCTTCGAACAATCAAAACTTTGTATTTGATGCAACTTGGTTTTTCAAAGAATGTTGACCAAAAAGTAGGTCACTGTGACCTAGTTTTGACATTTTATCGCTATATCTTAGGTACTTTTTGGCTAAGAATTATCAAACGTTGTCAGTTGAGGCATCTTGGGTTTTCAGAGAATGTCGACCAAAAAGTAGGTCACAATGACTTACTTTTAATTATCTCAGATACTTATTGGCTTAGAATCATCAAACATTGTCAGTTGATGCATTTGGGTCCTCGGAAAATGTCAACCAAAAAGTAAGTCACGGTGACCTATTTTTGACATTTTATTGTTTTATGTAAATATCTCTGGTACTAATTGGCTTAGAATCATCAAACTCTGATAGTTGATGCATCTTTGGTCCTCGGGGAATGTCAACCATAAGAAGGTCACAGTGACCTACTTTAATATGTGAGGTACTTATTCAATAGAACCATCAATCTTCGTCAATTAATGCATCTTGAGTCCTCAGAAAGTTTCAAATCAAAAAGTAGGTCACCATGTCCTACTTATGGTATTTTATAGCTATACTGAAATATCTTCCAATCTTAACAGGCAAAGAATCATCAAACTTTGTCAGTTCATGCATCTTAGGATACTTAGAGTAAGAGGCTTCAAATAGAAGTGATAGATTGTACAATTTATCAGAAGAGTGATTCAAGGCCCTTGGGCCTCTTGTTATTTAGCTCATTAAAATTTTTGGAATAAAAATCCTTGTTTTTCTTACCTGTGTGATGAACACAACAAAGGTTACAGAGGTAATTGGTAGAAATCCGGGTATACGGGTGTCAAAACTGTCCGTTGGTGACCAGACTGCATGCCGCATCGTTTATCTGCCATTATTGATCTTTTCAAGGGGAGACAACTCCTGAAATCAGAGAAATTTTAGTGAAAATGAGAGTTACCTGTCCCTCTTTAGGTCTCACACAAGGAAATAATTTGACTATATATTACTATATAGCTAATTAAATTATTTAATTTATTAGACTCTCAGCAGAAAATTCATGAAAGAGAAAATAAAGATTAATGCTTAAACAAAAATTTGAGATCAGAAAAAATATGCCTTATGCGGCTTTTAAGAAAGAAAATCGACAGTAAACTTACCTACCCCGAAATGCACGTGGGATTCACATGTTGACAAACAGCCTACACACCATCCAGGAAGTTGCATCATGCGCACCTGAAAAAAGAGTTCGTTTTAATTCATTGGGATAATTCTGCTAAAGAAATGATATTCCTAGTACATGAGTCCAATTTTAATGCTGTAGGCCTAAAACAAATTGCCAAAAATGAAAAAAGAAAAAAAAATTGTCTCTATATACAGCCTACTCCGGATATATTGAAATTCAGGGGACCATGCAAATTATTTCAATATAACCGTAATTCAATTTAAGCGAAATCGTGACGTCGCCATTTTTTAAGTTCAATCCCGATATAAGATAAAGAAGAACAAACCCGAACAAATTAATTTTGTCAGCGTTTATATTTAACAGTAAACAGATTACATAGAATATAAGTCCTTGAAAGTTTAAATAAAATTTTTTCTTTCTGTTACATTCAAAAGACAATCTTCAACCTCGTTATTATTCCACGATCACTTTTATTTACGTTTTGAAGAAAAATCACAGGACTTAAACAGTTGAGTACTGTCGAACTCTGCTTGATTTCATCGTAAGTGTACTCAGGTTAATCCCTCAGCTATTTCGAATTTAGACTTATCAATAGCCATTAACGTTTAATTTCAAAGTTAAGGTTTCTTTTCTTAAGATCTGTGAGGGTTACTATATTACATTTAGCATCAATTTCTCAATATTATGTACGTGGAAACATGGAATTTAACAGTGGATAAGTTTATTTCGTAAGAGCATGCAGTATAAAAACACATAAGGTGAAAATTTAATTATTCACACCTTTTATATCAACTGGTCATTCATGCATAATTTCTGTCCTCAACTTAAACAACAGCCGCCAAGGAGTACTTCAATATAACCGTTATTAAAACAACTCATTATCACTTGTGGGGACCGATCAGTGGCTTCAATATAAGCGATATTTCAATATAGCCAATTTCAGTATAACCGTTATTTTAATGCAAAGAATATAAGAGGCAAAAACTGGGAATTTATTTTCATTTCAAAATAAGCGGAATTTCAAAATAAGCGAGTTCAATATAAGTGGAGTAAACTGTATATGGAACTTCAATTGACTAAGTTCATTTTGATTGGCTATTTCCTTGCGTAAGACCTTTAAGATAGGCAATCCCTCAGTTCTCTTTTCAGGTATAGGAAAAGGGTATTCATGTCTCACTTTTGGACAGATTTTAGTTAGGTTTGAGTCATGAGTCACATAGGTGACCACTGGTATTCCTACCTTTTGTCTGTTTTTTTAAGGAATCACTGTCTATTTAGTATAGTATGCCAGGGCATCAACGATAGTGGGAAACATGGGATAATTTGCATAACGGGCGAAGCCCGTTATGCATAAATTATTCCATGTTTCCCACTATCATTGATGTCCCTGGCATACTATACTAACTAGACAGTGATTCCTTATATTTCCATTTCATTCTAAATAAAATTGTAGATTTAGACTTTAAAAATGTAGACATAGATTTAAATTACACGAGGACTCCAATGCCAGTTTCAATAGTCCTTGCCCACTGACGTCAAACACAAAGGCAGCCACACGAGATTTACATGCATATTCGGCCTCCTCAGTGTCAGACACAGAGACAGATGCGCATGAGATTTGCATGCATATTAGGCCTCTTTAGCTCCTGACCTACCGACCTGCCTAATTTACATGCCGGTAGAATTATCAAGAAATCAACTGTGCTAACTTTCAAAGAGTTATCAAAGAGAAAAAAATTAGAAATGGAAATATCTTCTTATCATTTCTCATGTATACTTTTGAACATTTTCACTTTTAAGGTCAACTCAGGTGACCTATTGCTATCTGTTTTAGTCCGTCGTCGTGCGTTGTGTTGGGCATTAACTTTTGAACATTTTCAGCTTCTTCTCTGCAACCACTCAACCAATTTTAACCAGATTTGGCATAAAGCGTCTACGTGTGAAGGGAAACAAAAATTTTGAATTTCATGGTCCCTGCCCTCCTGGGGCTTGAGGGGTGGGGCCAAAACCACTAAAATTAATACAATCTTTAAAAATCTTCTTTACTCCTGGAAATCAAGCAGTCCTCTACCAAAATTGTGAAATTCATGCTCCTGGGTTCAGAGGTTCTAGTGCTGGGGTGGGGATAAATAGATCATATAGTGAAAATGCATTAATTCTGTCAAAATCTTCTTCTCTGCTCCTGGGTATTAAATAAACTAACTAAGTACATAGTAATGATGAGCAAGAATATGTTTCCCAAAATTATGACATTTCTGCTCCCAGGGTCAGGGTTCTGGTATTAGGGCAGGGCTCTATTGATTATATAGTGAAAATGCATTTACATCTTTGAAAATCTTCTTCTCTGCTCCTGGGTATTAAACAAACTAACCAAGTACATAGTTATGATGAGCAAGAATGTCTCTTCCAAAATTGTGAATTTCATGGCCCTTGGGTCTTTCAGTTGTTAGGGTGGGGCTCTATCGATTATATACTGAAAATACATTATTCTTTAAAAATATTATTCTGAAAGTAAAACACAATTTAGTACATAGTTATGTTGAATAAGACTGAACCAAGTAAGTTAACATAGCTATTGCTGTGTGTTTTACTTTCAGATCTGTTAAAACTGTATCTGAATTCTCATAGACTTTCTGAAGTCTGAAAGCTAAGTTTTATTAAAGCAAGTATTTTGTTTCATCTATATTATTTGCAGAGTTTACGTTGCCACAAAAAGATGACCAGTGACTTAAGCTTTATATTGGAACCTCCAGTCTCATAGCTACAGCAGGCCACTCATCAGAGAGCAGAAATGTCTGTTTATGTCACACACTGCTGCCCCCTAGGAGTGCTTGTGTACATTGTGAGTACAATAAAGGGTCAAGGGCAAAAATTAAAAACAATTAGAAGGACTGTCCTTTGTGATGCAGTGTTTGATATTTTGATCAAGAAATATGTTTTGACAGAATTAATGCTTTTCACTATATGATCTATTTATCCCCAGACCAGCACTAGAACTTATGAACCCAGTAATACATCCACAATTTTGGTAGAGGACTGCTTGATTTCCATCTGTAAACAATTTTAAAAAATTGTATTAATTTTAGTGGTTTTGGCCTGATTTCTCATAACCCCATATAGGGCAGGGACCATGAAACTAAAATACATGTTTCTCTTCACACGTATACGCTTTATGATTTTGTTGAAGGGTGTTGCAGTGGTTGCTAAAAATAAAATTTCAAAAGTTAATTTCCAACACCCTATTCCCTCTAAAACAGTTAGGTCACCTGATCTGATTTAAATATAACTTGTTCAAAAGTATACATGAGAAATGATAAGAAGATATTTCCATTTCTAATTTTTTTCTGTATAACTCTTTGAAAGTTAGCACAGTTGATTTCTTGATGAATTCTACCGGCATGTAAATTAGGCAGTAGATATTCAGGAGCTAAAGGGCCTAAATGCTTTCAAAGCGCCACTCTCTGTGTCTACAGTTTTGGTTTAATTTCATGTAAACTCGTGTGCACACTTTGTGTTTGAGAGTGCACTATTGATACACACCTGGTAATTCTTTATATCCATTTTAAATTTCAATGAACAATTTTATTTAGTAACTTAATATAGAAATTTCTATGAAATACATTCAAAATGCTACTCCTTCGCTACAAATTTTGGTCTGTTTCCCACTATCGTATGCCTTGGCACACTAAATAGACAGTGATTCCTTAATATAACAGTTACATAATAGGAATTTGTATCGGTTTTTGTGACTCATGACTCAAACCTAACTAAAATTGCCAAAAGTGGTTACCCTAATAAAGAGTAGAGGGATTGCCTATCTGTGAAATACTTTCAAAATGCTATTCAAAATAACTTAGTCAATTAGTCTGATTATAATTTAATTATATTGAATGCATTTTGAAATTCCACTTATTTTGAAATGAAAATAAATTCCCAGTTTTTGTTTTTATGATTGATGTTGCCATTAAAATAAAATTTAAAATTCTATTAAGTTTTATTAAAAGCCACTGATCGGTCCCCACAAGTGATAATGAGTTGTTTTAATAACGGTTATATTGAGTCTCCTTGGCGGCTGTTGTTTACAGAAATTAGCAGAATGACCAGTTGATATTGTGAATAATTAAATTTTCACCTTATGTGTTTTTATACTGCTTTTACGAAATAAACTTATCTCTGTTAAATTCTGTTTCCTTTATTATAAATTGATGATAATATAGTAACCCTCACAGTCTCAACAGAGACTTCTGGTTATTTAATGGCTATGATTGTTAAAAGAAAAAGCTAAGGGATGTAACCTGAGTTTTGTCATGAATGAAATATCTGCTTTCTGTGATTTTTCTTCAAAACGTAAATAAAAGTGATCGTGGAATAATAACAGGCTGTCCAGCCATTGAATAAGCACCACAAAAAATTTTTTTAAACTTTCAAGGACTTATATTCTATGTAATCTGTATCTGTTAAATCCTTCAGAGACAGCTTAGACACAATTTTTGTTCGGGTTTGTTCTTCTTTATCTATATGCAGATTGTTTTAAAAAATGGTCTTCACGATTTCGCTTAATTTAATAGCCATATTGAAATAACTTAGTCAATTTCAATATATCCATATATATAGAGACAATTTTTTTTTCTTTTTTCATTTTTGGCAATTTGTTTTAGGCCTACAGTATTAAAATTGGACTCATGTACTAGGAATATCATTTTTTTAGCAGAATTATCCCACTGAATTAAAAGGAACTCTTTTTTGAGGTGCGCATGATGCAACTAATCCTGGATGGTGTGTAGGCTGTTTATCAACATGTGAATCCCATGTGCATTTCGGAGTTGGTAAGTTTACTGTCGATTTTCTTTCTTATTTTAAAGCCGCATAAGGCATATTTTTTCTGATCTCAAATTTTTGTTTATAAGCATTAATCTTTATTTTCTCTTTCATGAATTTTCTGCTGAGGAGTCTAATAAATTAAATAATTTAATTAGTTATATAGTAATATATAGTGAAATTATTTCCTTGTGTGAGACCTAAAGAGGGACAAGTAATAACTCTCATTTTCACTAAAATTTCTTTGATTTCAGGAGTTGTCTCCCCTTGAAAAGATCAATAATGGCGGATAAACAATGCGGCATGCAAGTCTGGTCACCTAACGGACCCCCATACCAAACCATTCTCACAATTTGCTCAATTACCTCACGTAACCTTTGTTGATGTTCCTCACACAGAGTTGCTCAACGTGATTCTTATGTGCAATTTAAATTTTAATTAGGTGAAATAACAAGTGAGCAAGGGTTCTGCAATCACTTTTCTGATAAATTGTACAATCATTTTGCTCACCTAGAATATTGCTCACATGAGTCTAAGATGCTCATGAACTGATGTGCAAAGTTGCTCACTTTGAACAAGCAACAATAGAAGAAATTTCAGTATAGCTATAAAATTATATAATTATGTAATTCTAAAATGTGATTTGAATTACATTTTCAAGATGCATTAATTGAGCAACATGTACATGTAAATAAGATACCTCATAATTATGTATCAGAGAACTTCATCTTTTAAACTTAAAGATGCATCAACTATCAGAGTTTGATGATTCTAAGCCAATTAGTACCATGAGAGATATTTACATAAAACAATAAAATGTCAAAAATAGGTCACCGTGACTTACTTTTTGGTAGATTTTCATAGAACATCCAAATGCATCAACTGACAATGTTTGATGATTCTGCCAATAAGTACTAGATGGTTTTAAGTTGTCATTGTGACCTACTTTTCTGCCTTTGCTGAAAACCCATGAGTGGCAGTTATACTTGGGTTCAAAATAATAAGCCAAAAAGTACCTAAGATATCATAATCAATTCAAAACTAGGTCACAGTGACCTCTTTTTGGTTGCATTTCCTTTAAATGAGTGCCAAGTTGCATCAAATACAAAGTTTTGATTGCAGATCCTCTGATTCCAAAAAGTACCTAAAATACTTAAATATAGCTATAATAATTAAGTTAGAATATTTTTAAGGTTCCGTTGGTCATGAAAAGCCAGTCAATAGAAAAATCATATGCATCAATATTTAATTAGCAAGTTAGATACATGTAATTCATGGAAAACCCAAGATGCCTCAACTGACAACGTTTGACAATTCTAGGCCAATAAGTACCCAGGATACTTAAATATAGCCATAAAAATTCAAAACTAGGTCACAGTGACCTATTTTTTGGTCGACAGGTTTCGAAAACCCAAGTTGCATCAACTGACAATGTTTGATGATTCTAAGCCAAAAAGTACCTAAGATACGGAAATATAGCCATAAAATGTCAAAAGTAGGTCACAGTGACCTACTTTTTGGTCGACATTCTCCGAAAACCTAAGTTGCATCAACTAACAAAGTTTGATGATTATAAGCCAAAAAGTACCTAAGATATGGAAATATAGCCATAAAATGTCAAAACTACATCACAGTGACCTACTTTTTGGTCGACATTCTCCGAAAACCCAAGATGTATCAACTGACAAAGTTTCATGATTATAAGCCAAAAAGTACCTAAGATACTGAAATATAGCCATAAAATGTCAAGCAGGTCACCGTGACCTACTTTTTGGTCGACATTTTTGAACTGGTCTTAGAAGGCGCACAAATCCTAACTGGCTCTCCTCATTGGATACTGCCCCACCTTAAGTAACAGTGGGGGACACAACAGGTTGTTTAAGCAGAGGAAAGCATTTTCAAAGTTTGATGATCATAGGTCTGAAAGTATTAGAAGCTCAAGAAATTTGAAAACAAATGCCTGCTAAATTCAAAAAGTAGGTCACAGTGACCTCTATCATCAATATGTGTTAAGGCCCCAACATGCAATTAACTTACAAGGCTTGGGAAAGCTTAGACCACATCAGTATCAGAAATATTGTATTTTAAGAAAAGATGAGTCTCAGGTGAGGAATTGAGACTTGTAAATCTTTAGTTTTGGTTCTACTTGTAATAACTGACAAAGTTTGATGATGTCCAATTTCCTCACCTCTTGCTCACAATGAGAAAACTGAAAATTAGAAAAGTATCACTGTGACCAATATGCTATTCTGTTAACATGATGTGAAGTCCTTAGATGCATTAACTTGAAAGATTTTATGATCCTAGCCTTTATAGTAAGCAAAACATCAACGTTTTTATTAAGTGTAAATTTTGGTTAACTTTGAAGTGACCTTGAGACCACACACCTTTGCCCAGGGTCATGACTTGAACAATTTTTAATCTTCAACATATCCTGAACCTTGTATGTAATTTGCATGAAAATCTGCCTGGTGGTTCTGGAGAAGAAGATCTCATAGCAACCAGTACTTTTGGTTCTATTTTCCTGATTATCTGCCCTTGTTTTAGGGTCACCCTAGTTTTAGTACAAATGGTAGCCCTTGGGCCAAGGATACCCTGTAACCTTTGACAATGATTGGCCAAGGGGTTTTTGAGTTATGGCATCACAAGTTAACGCACACCGCACATCGCACGAAGCACACCGTACAAATGGCCATAGCATTAGAATTTTAGCCTGAGCTAAGAGCTAATAAAGAATATAACATTTTTACATGTACAGACTCTCTCGTAACAGAAAATGTCACATTTTACATATACAATAATACATTATTAACATGTCCACATTTTCCCCATTTACACAGTTGAAAATAATTAATGCATAATGAACCATAAAAACAATTATTACATATAAGATAGTTCACAAAATATACTTTTAAATACAAATTTTATACATTTGAAATGCATGTACATATCATCAATGCCCCCCCCCCCCCTTCACAGTCTTACAATTTCCTTTTTAATTTTGGATCTGTTAATGATTTACTGTAAGTGTCTTTAGATTTTTTATCGTACAGCTGATATCTTTTAGATCTGTAGAATTTTCTTTGAAATTTATATTTTAACAGTTTTTGTTTCATTTTAAAGTAATTTTGTCTATTTTGTTGTTGTTTTAGATGATGGACCACTCTACTTCCTTTGACAACAGGTGCCACTACAGATTCACAAAGTTCCAGTGTTGAGTTTCCATGACCCCTATTTAGTGAGTGCACAACTTTATGTATTCTACTTTCCACGAAATTCCTACTACTTGTAATACATTTTGGATTTGATTTTAAATATGCCCTATTTACAGATTCAGATTTTTGTGTACAAGTATGATATTTAATTCTATCAAGATTACTTTGTCCTAAAGTCAAATTTATACAGTCTTTTAACAAACATTTGTCTTTTTCTGTCATGTTTAATTCAAAGTCACTAGGCAACACTGAAGATTTCCACTTATTGCTTTTCAGTCCACGACAGGAAAAGGAATAAAGTTGACAGGACTTCCCGCACTGTCCCTGGTAGCAGTTTATGAGGGAACCAACCGCAGTAGACATAGCACGCTTCATCAAAGGTAAGTCACCGGAGTAGTGTTTGTAGCAATTCTTGTACTCTGTCCTGCATTGAAGCTTCAGGTCCAATGCATATCTCTCTTATGGCCTTGGTTCTTCCCGGAAACATGTGACTGCTGAATGGAGCCTTAGCAGTCTGTTTCTTTGAGAGTCAAAGAAGTGACGCAAGTTCTTAAGGTTTTCAATCATGTCCTTGTTTTTCAGATGCACTAGATGCAGTGGCACTGTCTCCATCACTGGTGAAATGGGATATGACTAGTGGCTGGTCATCACTTTGTATTACTCACCAACACAATTAGCAGCCCATCTCTTCTTGTCTCCAATGGTGGTCTCAGGAGGAATGGTTGCAGTGCAGTCTTCATGTCCTGGGCAGGTAACTTCTTTTCCTTTCCTTCGTAGGTGTGCACCTTTCTTACATAGTTTATTCCACAGAAAACTGCTACCACATTCTTCCTCTGAGTTACATTTCACTTACGGTATACGTCACTTAGGTGGCAGCTTGAAATGGGGTTTTCCCAATGGCACTGAAGGTGCATTATTGTACCGAGCATCTCCTTCTGCTCTGATGGGGGTATCAGGAAGTCCACATTTTTCATTAACTTCTTAAATGTAGCTGCCTTAAAATTTTCTCCATACTGTTTTTATTTACATTGGTGATAATTTTCCTCACTTTGTTGCAGGTATGTTGCATGTTGGCGGCTGACGCTTGTTCAACATTTGCACCAAGAAGCATACCACGCATACCTTCTGTTGTAAGACTGGTACCCAGGTGACCGACAGCCATGGCCACATTCAGCTGTGCAGCTCTTCCTCCCCTGCCAGATCTTCTCACCTCTTCGTAAAGCTTTTCTCGGTGACTGGTATAGTGGCACTTCTTACATCAAATGGATAGGATCCATGCCAGGCCTCGTTTTTCCTCCCCATGCTGATTCCAGTCCGGTTGACCATCACAGTCTGGAAACTTCTGTGAGTGTTCTTTAAATGCATTGTTCCACAATTTAGCAGTCTTTTCTTGAAGTACTTTGTATAATTTTGAATTTGGGTCATCTGACACAGATTCCATGTAGGTGTCCACTGGCTGGACCTCACTTGGCCCGGGTCGTAAAAACTTCATCTCGCTGCTTCGGCTCTTGGCATCTTTAACTGCAAACACCCCATTTTTCTGTGGCCGTACAATGTCCTGAAACTCTTCTTTACTTAGTCTTCTTATGGGAACCAGAGATTGGACTGGGCTGGTGGTCTCTATTTTCTTCTGGCCTTTGTTGTGAGGAATACTTCCTTTTTTGTATTGATGTTGATGAGCCATCTTGGTCCTTTTTTTGGCATTGTAATTATTTAACTGTATACTTGTAGTCTTTTTCTAAGAATATGCTATTGTATGTGGTGCACATTTTTAAGTATTGTAAACTTTTGTGTTGTTTATTTATTTTAGAGCTGCCTGGTCTTCTAAGAGAAACTCCATTCTTTGATGACTGATGGAAAAGCCTCATCACCCCCCACTGCTTAAGAACCCCTTATCTTAATCACCAGCCATTAATCAGTGATCACTGTTATCAAAGCTCCAAGGTACATTATTGAAGTCTATTTTGACACCATTTTTTCCAGTCTCTGACTTTGTTTTAGAATTAAGATTTTCACTTTTTTGCTAATTAATTCCTCAAAAATCAGTTTAACTTCCTGTTTCTTAGCTAATTAGAGCTCATTAATTAGAGTTGAAATTATTTTTTAGCAGATAGCCAAAAACTACAATATTTCAGCTTTCATTTCATTCAAATTTTTTTTCTCAATAATTCACTTATTAAATTTTTTCAAGTTTTGAAATTAATATGCCAAAGATGAATTTATATAGAAATTTAGCCTAACATTCAATAATCTGTTAGGAAGAGTTATCTCCTATTTTTCATCCCTTAAGGACAAAGATAAATTTTGATGCACCATACATGTCCAAGAACAAATATGATGTCGATATCGACGATATCGACAATATTATGTTGATATCGTATCGATATCGATCGTAATCAGCACTATTAATTGGAAATACCTGGTGCTGTATTTGAGACTCTATATTATGTCGATGTCGTCGATATCGACAATATCATGACGATATCGTATCGTATTTGCACAATATATTTTCACATTGAGGTATAACATAATATTACAAAGTCGCCAGTGAAGTCGACATTGATTCCTTATTGGATATAAAAATAAATTAATATGATAATTTTAGGGTTGTTATTGTTTTAGATTAGATTAAAAGTAAGATATTGGATTTGTGTGAAAATTCTTGAAAATATTTTAACAATCATGATTCGATATCGACACGATATCGTCGATATCGACGATATCGACAGTAAGGTAAACTTTTTAAACACAGAAGTGATGTAAAATAAAGTTTTTATATTAGGATGAAGATTGGTAAAGCAATATGCTCTTAACAATCAAATCGATATCGATACGATATCGTCGATATCGACGATATCGATGGCAGGTAAAATCTTCGTAAAAGTAAAGTATTTAAACATAAACACATTCAAGTTTACCAAGAACTACAGTAATCTGTCGATATCGACGATATCGACACACCAGGGAAAAATTTATCAAGAAATTTTTAAGTAACAGTTGTTAAAAACACCATTAAGGATGGAAATCACAATTCCTAGATAAATTTTGATATCAGCACGATATCGAGGATATTAACAGTAAGGAAATAGTCTTAAAACAAAAAGTATTGTAATATACACATGAGAATATAGAACTATTATAGTAAACTATAAAAAAAGTAATGTGTCGATATTAACTACATCGTGTCTTGGACATAACTCGATGCACTAGTATATGAAAGATAAATAACTCGGAGACATTTTGTGCAAATTTCATTTAATTTCATTAACTTTTACCGGTAGTTGTCTTAAAGGTCTTACGCAAGGAAATAGCCAATCAAAATGAACTTAGTCAATTGAAGTTCCATATATATAGAGACAATTTTTTTTTCTTTTTTTCATTTTTGGCAATTTGTTTTAGGCCTACAGTATTAAAATTGGACTCATGTACTAGGAATATCATTTCTTTAGCAGAATTATCCCACTGAATTAAAAGGAACTCTTTTTTCAGATGCGCATGATGCAACTTCCTGGATGGTGTGTAGGCTGTTTGTCAACATGTGAATCCCACGTGCATTTCGGGGTAGGTATGTTTACTGTCGATTTTATTTCTTAAAATCCGCATAAGGCATATTTTTTATGATCTCAAATTTTTGTTTAAGCATTAATCTTTATTTTCTCTTTCATGAATTTTCTGCTGAGAGTCTAATTTTATAAATCAAATAATTTAATTCAAGCTATATAGTAATATATATTGAAATTATTTCCTTGTGTGAGACCTTAAAACCAGTCAAAAAAATTTGTTGTTTCTGCTGTATGGTAGTTGTTTTATAAAGAATTACAACTTTAAAACTTACATAAAATTCTTTAGAGGCTTCAACAACATGGCACCTGGTTCCATAGAGCCTATTTTAAATATCTTCTCTGTTACATCTGAAACGAATGAAACAGTCATGTATAATTTAATTGGGGCTGTAAGGTATCATTCTACTGGATAAACTAGAAATATGTCCATAGGACATGCATGCCCTTATGAGGGTATGTTAGTAATGGAACATGAAAATTTTATAAGTGTATGACATGACTTTTTGTTCGTCATAAATACTTCCTGTTGTTAAGGGATGCGAAGATAAAAAATCGTATTTTCTAACTTTTTTGTTTTTCAATATTTTTCATTTATTTTTGGAATGTTAACAGAGACCCTTTTATTGATGCTTAATACTTTATAATTTGTTTGAATAATAGTGAATCTAAACTCAAGATATTAACATTTAAAAATCTGAAGCGGGACCAAAATGGCGGCTGTCTCTGTCAACTCTGACATTTCGTGAGTAGGGGTTTACAGAGGCCTCGAGCGTTTGCTTGAACGAAAGTAACATAAGCATAAATGAAATGTAAATGAATACGTTGATTGTCACGTAGTTGTTACGTTGCATTACTGTGTCAAACTAAACATTTATTCAAAGGTCTTCTCAAACGTGTTCTATAATTGGTTTTGGCTGGTTTTCAAAGTAGAAAAAAAAGAATAAATTTAATGAAATAATATACCTACTTATCTTTTGTTTTGCACCACGGAAAAACAGATCTTAAATAATAGTTATAATTAAAAGTTTTTCAAGAAACAATTTCGATGTATATAGTAAGTATATAACGTAACCACTGTTTTTCCCATGCACACTTGTGTCATATTAAACTAATATAAAAGACAAAAATAAGAAAACCATTTTTTAATAAGATCGTTTAATGGAGTTTATATAAGCATTACATTCTCAAAGATCTGATTCAAGTTATTGAACATAAATGGTATCAGAGTCCTTGACCGTCGAAGCGCGATACGTTTTTCGGCAAACCATTACAACCTTTTAATGAAAGTGTAACCAATTGGGAGAGTTCACTTTGTGGATAAACAGGAAATTTAAAAAAAAGTTAAAAATTCATAGCCGTTTTACTGCTTTAGTGTTTCTTGCTTATATACGATATGGAATTTGTAAAATGTGTTAAACATATTTTCTAAACCTCGAATTTTAGGCTATAGAACGTTTTGTTTTTTTTTTATTTCATTGAAGCTATCAAACCTATTTAATAGAATAATTTCCACAGAAAAGGCGCGAAGCTATCACACTTATTCAATAGAATATTCCAAAGAAAAGGCTCGAAGATTAACTCGTGGCATTTGTCGTGAAAGTATGAATAGACAGCCAACACTCCTATGTGTAGGATAATAATCCATCATACTTGCTGCGTACTTCTGTTTTCTTTTGTAATCCACAGTAGGCATTTTGGGCAATTAGACACCCTTCTTATCCATCGCAGCTTTTACATTTGCCCGTTTTCACAGGGAAAGTACCAGTAAATGTAAATTTTAAAAATACATGTGCTTCATTTTTCATAAGATCTTTTTACTTTTAAAATTTATATATAGTACTTTTATTTTCATATTACATTGTATAATACAGTCATATTTTAAAAAAAATAACTTTTAATTTGTCAACACCATTGAAATACTGGGGTATATATAAATATATATATATATATATATATATATATATATATATATATATATATATATATAAAAATGACAAGGCAACAATGTTAGTAACGTAAGCGCTTTCTTCATTATTTCTTCAGACGTTTTACAATTCAAAAATGTGACGTAATAACGTTACCTGTTGATAACGTCAACAACAATGCAATGACGTCACAATGCTAATAGAGGAAACAATAATAGAGTCAAAGTAAAATAACTTAATTCATAACGTAATAAACAATTAAGTCATGAGACAGTCTATATTAAACTATTTAGGGATGGTTTAAAAATCTTGATAAAATGTTTTTCTTTTTCCCGTCTTTCTAAAACGTTCTCTGTTTTGAGTTTATAAAAGGGATAAACTGTGAATTGTCCCTGTCCACAAACAGCAAGATGTTCACTGAGTTTTATTTTTCTGGTACTCGGGTTGGTTGATATGCTGTCTGTGTATACGTATACGAGTGCGAAAGGGCGGTCCCGGTTTCTCCTATGTATAATTCTCCGCATCCAGCGCATGTTATACAATAAATCAGGTTTTTTGATGCACAGGTCATATCTGCATTTACGGTAAATTTCTTATTTCCGAGTGTAAAAGTACTTCCCTCTTTAATATGTCGGAAGTTCCACAACGTGAATCGGAGCATGTATTGACCGTGTATGAATTCCGTTGTTGAAATAAAGATTTGCACAATATTCTCCGGAGGTTTTTAGGTTGTCTTTTACTGTTGATGAATTTATATTTTTCCAGCACTTTGGACATTTTCTCATCAGTCTGTAGAAGGTTGTTGAGGTGACGCACTGTAGGAGTAATATTCCTGTTCTTCGGATTTAGGTAGTTACAAGCGGTAATATTGAGTTATCCGGGTTGTCACTTTTTGAAGGAATTAATAAGTGTTTCTCTGTCGATTTCTGTGGCCTTTTTTTATCTCGTCAATGATTCCGGAAGGATAACATTGTTCAAGAATATTTTTTCAATTCATTTAGACGTTCATCTCTTGTTTTGTCGTCGCTAACTATTGTGCAGACTCTTCTAGCTAAATTGTACGGGATCGAGCGTTTCGTATGGCTAGGATGACAGGAACTGAAATGAAGATATTGATGGGTGTCCGTCGGTTTGTAGTATATGTCTGTCGAAAGACATTCTCCATCTTTTTTAATTAGGACGTCCAAAAAGGGAATACTTTGTAAACTTTCTTCCATTGTGAAGTTGATGTCAGGATCTAGATCATCCATAATATTTAGGAAAGCTGCTAGATTCGCCTCGCTGTCATTCCAAATTATAAAACAATCATCGATAGGGCTGAAACGATTCACCGAAATATCGATATTGTTCAATACTTACGCTCGGTTCAATTTTCGATTCACTGCTTCGATTTTCGGTTCGATACGTTTTTTTAAAATCAGGTTTGGTTTATCGCATCGGGTTCGACAATACTGGAATTAGTTTAACTACACGAGGTGAAAAAACATGGCAACAATTTCGACAGATACAGTTGAAGGAGGCGATGTTTCTATTGTGACAGACACAAACAATAATCTTTCAGTGAAACCTATCAAACTACAGAACCCTCCTGCGTCTTATCGGTCGGCGGTATGGAAGTATTTTGGATTTAAGATAATAACCGTGAACGAAAGGCAAGTTACGGAACGAGATAAAACTGTCTGCAAAATTTGTTTCAATGAAGTTAGTTACAAGGCAGGAAACACAACCAATATGGCTGTACATTTAAAACGTAAACACTCAATATTATTGAATGAGAGCCCAGTAAACCCAGTAACAGCTACTCTAAAAAATTCTCCGTCTACAATGTCTGTGAAAACAAGTAACAGCACACATACAGGGCAGTTCACTCAATTGCAGCTTCACAATTTTTCTAGTCCAAAAACAAAGTTCCCGTCAACTTCACAGAGGAGTCGAAACATAACCATGGCAATAGCTGGATTTCTAGCATGTGATATGCGCCCCTTTTCAACAATAGAAAACATTGGATTTCAGAATTTGGTCAGCATTTTAGAACCAAAATTTGAGATGCCTAATAGATAATACACACATGGCATAAAAAGTGATGCCAGAACTCTACACAAAAGTAAAAAAGAGAGTTCTTACTGACAGTAATAAAGCAGATTTCATTGCTGTGACAACTGATGGTTTGGAACATCCAGGGCTGCCCAGAGTTATGTTACAATCACTGCCCACTACATTGATGGCAGTTTTGAAATTCAGAACCATACTTTACAAACCAGGCAATTAAATTCCTCTCACACTGCTGAGAACTTAGCTGAAGTTTTGACAAATGCTGTTGAAGAGTGGGGTCTCAAGAAGTCTCAACCAATTGCTATTACTACAGATAATGCTAGTAACATTGTCTCTGGAATAAGCAGCATTTCATCAAAATTTTCCCCCACATTAAATGTTTTGCCCCACATTGAACCTTGCGACACAAGGGCAATTAAATGTCAACAAGTTGATAGAGTTGCAGGTAGAATTCGAAGGATAGTGTCTTTTTTTCACAGAAGTTCTACAGCTACAGCTATCATGGCATCAAAACAGGTTTTGCTTGAACTTCCCAAACACAAATTGATTCAAGATTTATCAACTGGGTTGGAACAGTACGGGAACATGTTTTGTAGATATATTGAGCAGCAACCTGCAGTGTTTGCAACCCTTCTGTCTAAGGGTGTCAAAAAGAATCTGAAAGATGTGGGCACATTGTCTGATGATGATCTCAAAGCAGCAGAAGAGTTGATCCTTGTTTTGAAACCAATGAAAACGCTTACAACTCTGATGTGTGACAGTAAACATCCTACCATATCTTTTTTCCATCCAAGCTTGGAGATGCTGAAACAACAAATGGCTCCAAAGGATAGTGACAGCAATCTGATTCAGCTAGTTAAAAAAACCATCTTAAATGATCTAGCAACACGGTAAAAAACTAAAAATAATTAATATTATACCACACAAATTTTTAATTTAAGATTAATGAATCATGATGTCTAATATTTAGTACAGTTTTGTTATTTATAACAACACAGTTTTAAAAATTTTTAATTAGCCTTTTTGGTATTTATTAAATCATTTTACAATTTAAATTACAGGTACACTGATCCAGATATTAGTAGTCTTGCTCAACAGCTCAGCACTGGACCCCGATTAAAATCTACCATATCTGTCAAATGAAAAGCGTCAGAATGTATTTCAAGACTTGGAGAACAAGGCACTTTCTTTATGTGAAAAAGGCAAAATTCATTTTTTTTTCAAATATATATTAAAGGTGAAATTCAAATCTTAATTCTTTAAAGAACATTACATTATGCACTTATCTTCAGGTGGCTGATGTGACAGTAAAAGCTGAGAAATTTTCCAGAACTCCCCCCGTCTTCCTGATTCAAATCCACCGGTGAATAGAGAAGTAGTTAAGGAGGATGCACCCCCTGTTAAAAGAGAAAAAAAGTCAATGGACGATTTATTTGGAGATGTCTTTATCACAGGCATAGAAAAACCACCAAGCGCACATGACAGGATAAAATTAGAGCTTTCTCTTTACAAAACTGAGGCACCAACACCTCTTCAAAGCAATCCTTTAGAGTGGTGGAAGGTTCACCAAACCAATTACCCTGTACTCTCTCGAATGGCACAGTAGTAGTTAGGAATTCCTGCAACATCAGTACCCTCAGACGGGTATTTTCTGCGGCAGGGGAAATCGTATGTGCCCAGAGAACTTCCCCTGAGTGGTGATAATGTGGATATGTTGATTTTCTTGAAATCAAATCTTAAAATTTCCCAGTGACTTGTGCTAAAGACTTTAAAGAAAGTTTCCATTCAAATTACATAGCAGACTAGCAGTTCGACTAAAAGTCATTCTGATCATTGATAAATGACAAATTAATAAAAGTTAACTTTCATTGTTTAATTGATTATTCAATGTTCTTTTCATTGTATTCAATGATTTATCCTTGTTTCATGGCACAAATAGTGCTTGTTGAATTATCTGTTTACATTTTTTGATGAAATTAAAATTACAAAGTGCGACTTACCTGATTATATCTTTTCTTCAATTGTATGATTTGTTTCTCCTTCATATTGTATCGTTTTGAAAATATTGAATTGTGGCACATGTATTGCAATATGTATCGTATCGTGAGGGGGGCAAACGGTTTTAGCCCTAATCATCGAGGTATCTTTTCCAATTGTTCTTTAATTTTTTGTAGTTTGTTGGTCAAAGTACCGAGTTGTTCTTTCATACATCTTCTCTTCTAGATATCCTAGTGTAAGGGTGGCATAAGTAGGGGCCATTTTGTTTTCCCCTTGCTGTTCCTTTCTTTTTTGCATAATGCTTGTCGTTAAAGGAGAAAGTATTATTTTGCAATACTAACTTACTCGCCTCTAAGATGAAGTCTTTGCTGAAACGCTCATTAATTTTTTGTGGATATTTATCAATCCAGTATTCGAGCGCCTTGATACCAAGATCAGTAGTAAAATTAGTGTACAAGTTGGTAACATCCATTGTGACTAGTTTGGCATTATACTAACATTTTCAGGGAGAAATTCTCAAAAATCCAGATCATCACGAACATAACTTTTTACTTCTAAGCATAAAGGTTTCAGTAATATGTCCATAAGATGACTCAGGGCTTTTTGTGGGAGCATTTGGTCCACCTACGATAGGTCTAAATGTGAGATCTTCCGGGTCGTTACAGTAACATATGCAGAGTTTTTTTATTTTAATCGCTTCCTTTATTGTTTTAGATTTGTGTATCTTAGGAAGTCCATAAAAGGCACTTTCTCTGAAAAAAATTTATTAAGAAGTCCTCTTCTTTATTTGTTAAACAGGACGTTGTGTTGTGGTTTTTAATCAAGTTTTTGATTTTTCGCATTGTCTTTTTGTCACTGTTTTCTGATATTTCATCGTAAAACTCGCTGTTATTGAGCAGTTGTAATATTTTTGATTTCATAATTACTTTTACCAACAAACTACAGAAAATATAAAGAACAATTGGAAAAAATACCTCGATGATTGTTTTATAATTTGAAATGACAGCGATGCGAATTTAGCAGCTTTCCTAAATATTATGAATGATTTAAAATCCTACATCAACTTCACAATGGAAGAAAGTTTACAAAGTATTCCGTTTTTGGACGTCCTAAAATTTAAAAAAAATGGAGAATGTCTTTCAAAAGACATATACTACAAACCGACGGACACCCATCAATATCTTCATTTCAGTTCCTGTCATCCTAGCCATACGAAACGCTCGACCCCCTACAATTTAGCTAGAAGAGTCTGCACAATAGTTAGCGACGACAAAACAAGAGATGAACGTCTAAATGAATTGAAAAAATATTTATTTAAAATGTTATCCTTCCCAATCATTGAGGACGGGATAAAAAAGGCCACAAAATCGACAGAGAAACACTTATTAATTCCTCAAAAAGTGACAACCCGGATAACTCAATATTACCGCTTGTAACTACCTACAATCCGAAAAAAGGAAATTACTTACATCCCTTACCTCAACAACCTTCTACAGACTGATGAGAAAATGTCCAAAGTGCTGGAAAAAAAATAAATTCATCAACAGTAAAAGACAACCTAAAAACCTCCGGAGAATATTGTGCAAATCTTTATCTCAACAAAAGGAATTCATACACGGTCAATACATGCTCCGATTCACGTTGTGGAACTTGCCGACATATTAAAAGGGGGAAATACTTTTACACTCGGAAATAAGAAATTTACTGAAATGCAGATATGACCTGTGCATCAAAAAACCTGATTTTTTTGTATAACATGCGCTGGATGCGGAGAATTATACATAGGAGAAACCGGGACCCCCCTTCGCACTCATATACGTATACACAGACAGCATATCAACCAACCCGAGAAGGTAAAATAGTGAACATCTTGTTTTTTGTGGACAGGGGGAAATTTAAGTTTATCCCTTTTTTAAAACTAAAACAGAGAACGTTTTTTTAAAACGGGGGAAAAAAAAAACACTTTATCAAGATTTTTAAACCATCCCTAAATAGTTTAATATAGACTGTCTCATGACTTAATTGTTTATTACGTTATGAATTAAGTTATTTTTCTTTTACTTTATAATTGTTTCCCCTATTAGCATTGTGACGTCATTGCATTGTTGTTGACGTTATCAACAGGTAACGTTATTACGTCACATTTTTGAATTGTAAAACGTCTGAAGAAAATAATGAAGAAAGCGCTTACGTTTTACTAACATTGTTGCCTTGTCAAATTTTTTTCTAATATTAATTAACGGACACTGTGCTATTTCTTTTCATTTTTGGATATATATATATATATATATATATATATATATATATATATATATATATATATATATATACTGTAGAAGCACAAATTTTCGAGGGGATAAAATTTCGTTGATTTGTTATATAGAATAGTTACGTGGGCATATAATTTCGTTGTTTTAAAAGTAACCCTATTCAATATTAAGTCATATAAAATTTTGTGTGGGATTTAATTTCGTTGATAACTGTTAACAACGGAAAAAAAACGAAATTTAATCCCCCACAAATATTTGTGCTTTAATTAACAGTACAGTCAAACCTGTATTAAGAGACCTTCCAACGGAGAAGGAAAAAAAAGGGCACATATGACAGGTGGTCTCTTAATACAGGTTGCTTTTTTTCCCCAGTGTTCAAATATACAATGCGGAAAATCCCCCATGTGTATGTTGAATGTATTTTATAACACCTTCTGTTTAATTTCACTTTTCAATAGGTATACTGCTCAACTCTAAAATGTTTTTACAATTGTCCTGTTAATAAAATAAACAAAAAATTGCTTGATCTAGTGCACATGAGTCATTTGATTATTGGGAAATATTGTGATTATCTGAAAATATTAATACTTTTTTTTTTACAGTTTAAAAAAGCTGCATGGTTTTTTTTTTTTAAAAATAGTTTGTTTTTATTTTTTTGTTGTTGTTGTTTTTTTTTGTTTTTTTTTACAATATAGCCTGGAAGTAAATAAGTATGTGTAGCATATTATTAAGAATTATCCCAAATCTTGCTTCAAAGTATACACTTGGGCCGATATACCCGATGCGTTGAGTGACGACACTGATGAATCTGACAGAAATACAATTGCGATATCCAACAAAGAGTCTGATTGGTGCTTTTCTATAGACCTGCCCACTTTCTCATGGAGACAGCTGTAAACAAGTGGTAGGCCCTCTTTCTGAGCAAAGTATATAGTGGACCTATGTAATACCTTATTAAATTATTGTGGTTGGGTCCCTTTTAATGATCTTTTAAATTAATAAAATCCGATCCAGGACTGGCAGTAGTTGACTTAAAATGATACACGTCACCCAGGGCATATTTTTGCAATTGAAAAACGGGGCCATTTTCCTGTTTTTTTTCAGTACATCAATAAAATTAAACGTTCTTAAATTTGGAAAAAGTATCAATGATATTAATTATTTTATAGTGAACATATGGATAATATTCCCCATTACAGTAACAAGTGCAATGCATGTTTCTGATAGCATGTTTTAATATTGCCATGACGACCGTTAAAATAGCAGTACACACACACATTAGAAACATGGAATTTTTGACAGTCGTGACAACAAAACGGGGAAAATTTTAATTTAAAACCCATGTTTTACCACATATGAATATAAATATATTTTCATCAGGTGCTCCGGTATTAGCTGGGTATGCTTTCTACGTAGGTACACGGACAAAGAAAATTTTGGGAAAAAGCTGTGAATAGAAAATCAGAAGAATTACATGTAGAAAAAAAATGAAAATAGGTATGTCATCGAACGCTATAAACATGTACCGTCTGTGAAAGGAATATATCACATGCTAAAAAGTGATTTTGTACATGTAGTTTGTTTGTATGTGTATTTTATTGTTCAAAAATAATCGGTTTTCGACAATCACAAGCCGTTGGACACTTTCTAACTTAAATTGGTAAAGGATACTGCACGAGAGTGGGTGGGTCCTAATTTAACCAATTAAATTGCTTGTTTTATAGAAAGAAAAACCCCTGATTCAAATTGTTCAATTGTCAAATCCAATAGTGGCAACACTCAAGGCAACGCTATTACAGCCGCAGTGTAATATTTTTGAGCGAGATTTGCAATAAAACTGTATCATGATTTTTGTTATGCACTTGATATAAAATTTAATTATATTTATGACTAAAATATTTATTTAACCTATTTAATTTTTTTTCCATTACTGAACTACTGTGTCTAATTGCCTGTTTGTGACCAGATATTTCAATCACTTCAATTATTACCTGGTGTTGGTGCTAGCTAGCTGTGTTTACATACTCATTGGTGACACAATGCACTCAAATAAACATCTAGGATTTAGTTACCTGTTAATCAAAGTTAAACAGGCAGGTTTTATAGCTGATTCATTTGGCCCTTGTAGCATGAAATGATATCGAGATTTACCTTTAAAAGTCATTTTAAAAAGGCGCTCGATCCCCTGGACAAAAAAACGTGATGCTTATGTTTTAGATTTTATTGTTTATTCAATAAATATCAAAGAGTAAGTAAAAATATTTATTTATAAATGTTGTTTTATTTGGGGAAAACTCCCATTATATGGTTATAAAATGAAATAAAAACATGTCTAAAGGTTTTTTGAACCAAAAAAAGTAGCATGCTCGACCAAAATCGAAAGTAGGAATCAGCAATTATGTAGTTGTTAAATTCAGGTGAAAATGCTTTTCAAAAAATGGTCAGGAAAATCCGGTCGTTTGGTCCGTAAGACAGGTGGGGTTTTAAAACAGGTAGAATATAAAGGGAAAATTGGGGGGGGTTTTATGGTCACATGTGACAGTAAGTCGCTTAATACAGTGGGTCGCTATGGCAGTTTTGACTGTTTTTATATATATATATATATATATATATATATATATATATATATATATATATATATATATATATATATGTATCTTTGTGTAGTCTACTTGTGTGCCAAGTTATATTGAAATCAGACCAAAACTGTACGAGGAGTAGCAGTTTGAAAAATTGTTTACAGACAGACAGACGGACACATTTCATCCCATAAGCTCTTCTGGTCTCTGACCAGTAGAGTTTTAAAAAAAAAGACTAAAGATATAGATCAGACACAAATTATGAACTTTTTCTGTCAATGACCTTGAACTTGCATAAATGACCTTTGGGTTTTAAAATCGTGACACAACATCAGGTCAAAAGCAATCTTTGTGTAAAATGGGAACTCACCACGTTTATCCGTAAGACACATATGAACCAGACATGAATTATGTCTTTTTTTTTATATCCTTAAAATTGCACAAATGACCTTGAGTCAAAGTTATGACACACCCTAGGTCATAAGCAATCTTTGAGTAAATGAGGAACCCTCAAAGTTTATCCATAAGAAAGATATGGACCAGGCACAAATTATGAACTTTTTCCTTTCAGTGACCTTAAACTTGCACAAATGACCTTGGGGGGCAAACCCCTGACACACCCTCAAGATACAAGAAATCTTTGTGTAAAAAAAGGAACTTACTGAGATTTTCCATAAGAAAGATATGTACCAAACATGAATTATGAACCTTTTCTTTCAATGACCATGAACTTGCAAAGACGACCTTGCATCAATGTTATGACACACCCTTAGGTCATGAGGAATCTTTGTGTGAAATAGGAACTTACCAAGTTTATCCATAAGCAAGATATGGACGAATTATGAAATTTTTCTTCCAGTGACCTTGAACTTCCCCAAATGACCTTGGGTCAAGGTCATGAAAACACCCTTGGGTCATGAGCAATCTTTGTGTAAGTAATAAAATTCCCAATGTCCCTCTGTAAGAAAGATATGGACTGGGCATGTTTGCACAGACAGACAGACAGATGGACAGACGGACAAGCTGATTCCTATATACTCCCAAAAAAAGTTTGGGGGAATTTAAAGATCCCTTTTTTTCATTAATAATTCAGTAATATCTTTGTAAGTTTGTCGTCTGTTCTCCTTTATAACACGAGAGAGTTTGTTAGTGTCTCTTTCTGTGAATAAAGACTTTCCCGGGCCCCTTCCTTGACAATTTTTACATCTAGATGTAGATTAAATTTCTTAATAACACTTCTCACTGTAGATCTGGGTATTCCTAAAGTCCTTGATAAATTACACATTTCTGTACGAGTTTATGATAAATTCCCTTACTTCTGTAGTGAGTTCTTTTCCCGTCCCACCCATTTCTATACACCGGTGTTTACATTTACTATACTGACAGCAGACGAAAAAAAGTGTACACGTCATCATTTTTAGTTATTTGACATGGTAGCTATTATAAAAGGGGGAAAATTTTTTTTTATTTATAGCAAGGAACCCCCACTTTGTTTTTTAAGCAAAAACATGAATAGTTATGTCCCATGACTGTACATGCATGTGGCCTTAAGTCAAAACCACAACAGATATCAATAAGCTTTTTCAAAGACTGAAACCAATATTGGGTCTATAGGTCAAACATATATTTAACTAGAAGTGTTCCTTTCACTGCATAGGTAAACAGATATTTTATAATGTACATGCCACCATATGGCATATGCCTTAGCAAAGATTCTGCTAAAGGATGTATTCGCTTTGACAAAAGAATTGACCTATAGGAGAGAACAATTTCCCGGAAAAAGTGACATTGAATAATTAATCTTTATTTGTTGTTTTCTATCGTATACGAGGGTTGTCCCGTAAAATCGTGGACAAGTTGTCTAGTTTGAAAAATAATCATCACTGCGTTCTGAAATTTTCACCACTTTTTCGTAGATAAATTATGAATATACATAGCAAATTTCAAAAAGATATATGCATAGGTAAACAAATGTGATATTTTATGTTATGTACTGTATCGCCCTACGGCGCATGGATGATAACGTCAAAGTGTCTAAAACAATGTCAAGTTTCATCTTTGCTAAACTTAAAGTTGGATAAGCCCCACTTAAATTTAGAAATTTTATTGATTTACATATGTGAGTATCTATAACCAGTTAAGAAACCAATAAGGCACACTCATGCAATCTTCTGAATATTTATTAGCAAGTTACAGACAGTATTCTCACCATCATTCAACTAAATGAGAATCTCACATCGACGGTCGACAGTGACAGTGTCCTTTGCTATAACAAATGGCAGTCTGTCCAAATGTTTTGTACTATCTGGGGACTCGATCACGAAGACTTCACTAAGAAAACTTTCATTTCATTTATATACTAAAGATCTGGTGATATTTTTCATATTTTCTTTCTTCTGTATTCATTTAAGGTCTCTTAAGGCGTCATTACAACATCCTAATCTATCTGAACTGCTCTCCGGTGCGCCGTAACGTCATAAAAAGTCGCCATTTTTCGTGTATTGTGTTTATTACTTTCCCATTTCAAATGCTCGGGAAACTGCCAAAAATTAACCAAATGCCTTGAAATTTTTAAAAAGACGACAGAATTGATTAAGGAATGGAATTAGGATAATTTTCATCCTAATCTTATGTATTAAAAAATTTTCTTACGAATTAATCCTTATGTCTTCTCTAATATAACCTTGCTATTTTTACCGTGCGCCGTAGGACCTTACCTTGTGCACATTCAAGCAGAATAAAATCTTTATTATTGAATATATATTTTCAAAAACATTATGATTCACTTAAATATGATGAATAAACATTTACTGAAAATTTCAGCTTAGTGCGCCCATTACTTTTAGAGAAAAACGCTTTGTCCACGATTTTATGGGACAACCCTCGTATATGTCTAAATTTTTCAAATTTGTATTTTATACCTAAAATTTATTATTTATAACTTTACAATACACCTCCAAAGTTGGCCTAAACACCATTTTGTCCGAAAAAGTGTTGATTTTTGCATGAATTTTGGCCTAGAAGTCCTTCAGGGCAGGCCTGCCCCTAAATAAAATTGTGATATTTTGATAGGTTTGGATGTAAGGATTAATTTAAGATAGGATTTTTTTAGGGGCACCCCTGCCCTAGGGTCGAAATACACAAAATACCTACAAAAAATAAGGAAACCTGATTTTGATAATCTGCTTCAAATTTATACCGGTAAATGGTACAGTCAGACTAGCTCAGTTGATATATACGCTGACTATTACAGTGTGCACACTAACATTTTAAAGTCGGGGGTTCGAATCCACCTGGTACCACACTTTTAAATTTTCGCCTTTTCAAAGCCAATTTTATATTTTTTTATAGCCTTGTGTATTTTTCTTTCAATTATATATCCTTTATGCATGCCCATTCTTGATATAAGAAACATGAAAGAGATATCAAATCGTGAAAATCCAATGTACAGTTGTCAGTCAGGCGGAACAAACACTTTCTCCGAGGACAAGAATACCTCACTCTGTGTT
>NW_026937524.1:0-7849 GCF_032062105.1 Saccostrea cuccullata | reverse complement strand
AGAAAGTGAATGGAATTTTCGTGAATTTTCAAAGTGGACATCAATTTCATACAGCGTATATAGCAATGTTTGCTAGTGGTGCATCGGATTACGTTCAAGTTGGAAAATAATTCTCTGCAAGTTGATTTGCACTAGAACTTAGAAGACAAATTATTGGAAGGTTAGTGAATTTCCTAGTTTTATTTTTTATTTATTTCAACAATTAGCGTCCTGAAAGCCCTTATCCATTCTGCATAGTAACCAACCCACTCAACGGCCATTTTTTGAGCACCGGAGTGTTGTTTGATTGTAAACCATATAAAATACATATTTGGACAAAATTGCTTGATATGAAATATGACAACATTACAAATATTTGGTCATTAAAGTTATTAATAATATGAAAATGACCCTACTCCACCCATCCCCTCCCCTTAAAAAAATTATTATTTTTATTCCGTTATTTGTTTTTATGCAATTATCCTTTATGATTTTCGTTTTTACAATACACATGTGTGCACATGTGTAGTCACATACATGGGTAGGTAGCAGTTAACTTTCTTGTTACGTAATATTAACGTTTCTCCAGGTGTTTACAGTATGCAAAATTTAAAAAGGGCTATTTCATAATATTCTCTGAATCATTGTATTTATATGCCACAATTATTTTACTACATTGTACTTGCTTTTCGGCAGTACATATATTAAAATTGGAACGATACAGAGAAGATTAGCATGGCCCCTGCGCAAGGATGACACGCAAATTCGTGAAGCGTTCCATATTTTTCTTTTTCCGATATTCCCCCTGAAATTTAGAAAAAAAAAATTATTAAATTTTATCTATTTTAAGTTTTTTCACCTCTCTTTTTTGTATTTCGACTTTAAAATGAATTTGCTAAACTTCATTTCAATTTTTGGAAACCAAACGCGGCGTTTGGTCGATAAAAGAGAATAAGATTGAAATTGGAAGGAAATTGGAAGAAATTGGAACGAGGGCGATATCTGATTGGTCGAACATTTTGGGACCCACCGCTGAGATTCTGAAGCAAGCATGCGAATGGAAGACGCGCAAATTTGTAGAGCATTCCATATACTCTTCCCGTATTGCTATTTTTTTATTTAATGACATTGAGGTAAAAAAAAAAAAAAAAAAAATTAACCTCAAAGGGGGGGGGGGGGGGGGGGGGCACTGGTGTGTATAATATGTATAATAGCGTAATTCGTTTTATTATTCATATCTTGGTTATTGTTTGATATCTTCTTTTCTCCCTATATTAATACTATTTTTTTCTTAGCAAAAAAAAAAAAAAAAAGAAGAAAAGTAAAGTATAATTAAAACAATTAAATAGAGAAAAAAAAATCTGTTATATACACTGTTACACTGACATACAGGTGATTGTTTAAACGCTGGACATACGAATGATAAACGTTGACTGTACGTCGCATTTAGAAAAACGGAGTATGTGTAAGAAAGATTTTAGAGAGTGAGTAAAACATGGGAATACGACACAGAGGTAAAATATAAAGACAAGGATGTAATTTGGGATGGTGAGCCTGCCCATTTCGGCCCGTCCGTGAGACATTGATCATATGTGAGTGCACTCTGTCTTTTAAACACTTAATTTCTGCTCAGCGCCATTGTTTTAAATTCTGTCTTTTACTATACTGATCATACTTACCTGGTGCAGAGGGCACCCTGATCCCGAAGGGGGTCCCTCCAGGGCGAGGCCTTTCCATTGCACTCCGGATCGGCTGAACCCTGCGATCGCCCCAAATGCGGGCGACTCGGGCACGTAATTTTTAAGTGTGGGGGTCTGCGTTCGCGCTTACCCCTGGTACATCAATTTAGAATAAGAGAAAAAATATGCACTCCTGTAACTGTATTAATTTGATAATTCACAAATTTATATATCATTTTTATGCATGATGTTAATTTACTGCATGCAGATATATGTCTTTTTTCTTAATGCACTTTATTTTATTTCTGTCAATTTCATTTGTTTATCAATTTGATTTTTAGTTACATTAATTTCATTTTTTCATTGATATTTTTTGTTACTTTTATTTTTTAATTGTTCCTGTTGAGGGTTGTGTGTGTTTTAAATTTTGACTTTTTGAAAGAAGTATATTTATTTATTTATTTTATTCGTTCATTCATTATATTCTTCAATTTTCTTTAACACGTTTTTTTTTCACCATGACACAAGTTAGAAGGAGTTATGTCCCTTTGACCGTAGCCTATTGTTCACGTAATGCCCACTGTGACGTCGTGTTCGTAACAACAAAAGCGGTCGTCAGAGAAGTGTGGAATCCATTTTTTTGTGTGCATTTCCAATATTCAGTGTGAGAAAGTGAATGGAATTTTCGTGAATTTTCAAAGTGGACATCAATTTCATACAGCGTATATAGCAATGTTTGCTAGTGGTGCATCGGATTACGTTCAAGTTGGAAAATAATTCTCTGCAAGTTGATTTGCACTAGAACTTAGAAGACAAATTATTGGAAGGTTAGTGAATTTCCTAGTTTTATTTTTTATTTATTTCAACAATTAGCGTCCTGAAAGCCCTTATCCATTCTGCATAGTAACCAACCCACTCAACGGCCATTTTTTGAGCACCGGAGTGTTGTTTGATTGTAAACCATATAAAATACATATTTGGACAAAATTGCTTGATATGAAATATGACAACATTACAAATATTTGGTCATTAAAGTTATTAATAATATGAAAATGACCCTACTCCACCCATCCCCTCCCCTTAAAAAAATTATTATTTTTATTCCGTTATTTGTTTTTATGCAATTATCCTTTATGATTTTCGTTTTTACAATACACATGTGTGCACATGTGTAGTCACATACATGGGTAGGTAGCAGTTAACTTTCTTGTTACGTAATATTAACGTTTCTCCAGGTGTTTACAGTATGCAAAATTTAAAAAGGGCTATTTCATAATATTCTCTGAATCATTGTATTTATATGCCACAATTATTTTACTACATTGTACTTGCTTTTCGGCAGTACATATATTAAAATTGGAACGATACAGAGAAGATTAGCATGGCCCCTGCGCAAGGATGACACGCAAATTCGTGAAGCGTTCCATATTTTTCTTTTTCCGATATTCCCCCTGAAATTTAGAAAAAAAAAATTATTAAATTTTATCTATTTTAAGTTTTTTCACCTCTCTTTTTTGTATTTCGACTTTAAAATGAATTTGCTAAACTTCATTTCAATTTTTGGAAACCAAACGCGGCGTTTGGTCGATAAAAGAGAATAAGATTGAAATTGGAAGGAAATTGGAAGAAATTGGAACGAGGGCGATATCTGATTGGTCGAACATTTTGGGACCCACCGCTGAGATTCTGAAGCAAGCATGCGAATGGAAGACGCGCAAATTTGTAGAGCATTCCATATACTCTTCCCGTATTGCTATTTTTTTATTTAATGACATTGAGGTAAAAAAAAAAAAAAAAAAACCTCAAAGGGGGGGGGGGGGGGGCACTGGTGTGTATAATATGTATAATAGCGTAATTCGTTTTATTATTCATATCTTGGTTATTGTTTGATATCTTCTTTTCTCCCTATATTAATACTATTTTTTTCTTAGCAAAAAAAAAAAAAAAAAAAGAAGAAAAGTAAAGTATAATTAAAACAATTAAATAGAGAAAAAAAAATCTGTTATATACACTGTTACACTGACATACAGGTGATTGTTTAAACGCTGGACATACGAATGATAAACGTTGACTGTACGTCGCATTTAGAAAAACGGAGTATGTGTAAGAAAGATTTTAGAGAGTGAGTAAAACATGGGAATACGACACAGAGGTAAAATATAAAGACAAGGATGTAATTTGGGATGGTGAGCCTGCCCATTTCGGCCCGTCCGTGAGACATTGATCATATGTGAGTGCACTCTGTCTTTTAAACACTTAATTTCTGCTCAGCGCCATTGTTTTAAATTCTGTCTTTTACTATACTGATCATACTTACCTGGTGCAGAGGGCACCCTGATCCCGAAGGGGGTCCCTCCAGGGCGAGGCCTTTCCATTGCACTCCGGATCGGCTGAACCCTGCGATCGCCCCAAATGCGGGCGACTCGGGCACGTAATTTTTAAGTGTGGGGGTCTGCGTTCGCGCTTACCCCTGGTACATCAATTTAGAATAAGAGAAAAAATATGCACTCCTGTAACTGTATTAATTTGATAATTCACAAATTTATATATCATTTTTATGCATGATGTTAATTTACTGCATGCAGATATATGTCTTTTTTCTTAATGCACTTTATTTTATTTCTGTCAATTTCATTTGTTTATCAATTTGATTTTTAGTTACATTAATTTCATTTTTTCATTGATATTTTTTGTTACTTTTATTTTTTAATTGTTCCTGTTGAGGGTTGTGTGTGTTTTAAATTTTGACTTTTTGAAAGAAGTATATTTATTTATTTATTTTATTCGTTCATTCATTATATTCTTCAATTTTCTTTAACACGTTTTTTTTTCACCATGACACAAGTTAGAAGGAGTTATGTCCCTTTGACCGTAGCCTATTGTTCACGTAATGCCCACTGTGACGTCGTGTTCGTAACAACAAAAGCGGTCGTCAGAGAAGTGTGGAATCCATTTTTTTGTGTGCATTTCCAATATTCAGTGTGAGAAAGTGAATGGAATTTTCGTGAATTTTCAAAGTGGACATCAATTTCATACAGCGTATATAGCAATGTTTGCTAGTGGTGCATCGGATTACGTTCAAGTTGGAAAATAATTCTCTGCAAGTTGATTTGCACTAGAACTTAGAAGACAAATTATTGGAAGGTTAGTGAATTTCCTAGTTTTATTTTTTATTTATTTCAACAATTAGCGTCCTGAAAGCCCTTATCCATTCTGCATAGTAACCAACCCACTCAACGGCCATTTTTTGAGCACCGGAGTGTTGTTTGATTGTAAACCATATAAAATACATATTTGGACAAAATTGCTTGATATGAAATATGACAACATTACAAATATTTGGTCATTAAAGTTATTAATAATATGAAAATGACCCTACTCCACCCATCCCCTCCCCTTAAAAAAATTATTATTTTTATTCCGTTATTTGTTTTTATGCAATTATCCTTTATGATTTTCGTTTTTACAATACACATGTGTGCACATGTGTAGTCACATACATGGGTAGGTAGCAGTTAACTTTCTTGTTACGTAATATTAACGTTTCTCCAGGTGTTTACAGTATGCAAAATTTAAAAAGGGCTATTTCATAATATTCTCTGAATCATTGTATTTATATGCCACAATTATTTTACTACATTGTACTTGCTTTTCGGCAGTACATATATTAAAATTGGAACGATACAGAGAAGATTAGCATGGCCCCTGCGCAAGGATGACACGCAAATTCGTGAAGCGTTCCATATTTTTCTTTTTCCGATATTCCCCCTGAAATTTAGAAAAAAAAAATTATTAAATTTTATCTATTTTAAGTTTTTTCACCTCTCTTTTTTGTATTTCGACTTTAAAATGAATTTGCTAAACTTCATTTCAATTTTTGGAAACCAAACGCGGCGTTTGGTCGATAAAAGAGAATAAGATTGAAATTGGAAGGAAATTGGAAGAAATTGGAACGAGGGCGATATCTGATTGGTCGAACATTTTGGGACCCACCGCTGAGATTCTGAAGCAAGCATGCGAATGGAAGACGCGCAAATTTGTAGAGCATTCCATATACTCTTCCCGTATTGCTATTTTTTTATTTAATGACATTGAGGTAAAAAAAAAAAAAAAAACCTCAAAGGGGGGGGGGGGGGGGGGGCACTGGTGTGTATAATATGTATAATAGCGTAATTCGTTTTATTATTCATATCTTGGTTATTGTTTGATATCTTCTTTTCTCCCTATATTAATACTATTTTTTTCTTAGCAAAAAAAAAAAAAAAAAAAAGAAGAAAAGTAAAGTATAATTAAAACAATTAAATAGAGAAAAAAAAATCTGTTATATACACTGTTACACTGACATACAGGTGATTGTTTAAACGCTGGACATACGAATGATAAACGTTGACTGTACGTCGCATTTAGAAAAACGGAGTATGTGTAAGAAAGATTTTAGAGAGTGAGTAAAACATGGGAATACGACACAGAGGTAAAATATAAAGACAAGGATGTAATTTGGGATGGTGAGCCTGCCCATTTCGGCCCGTCCGTGAGACATTGATCATATGTGAGTGCACTCTGTCTTTTAAACACTTAATTTCTGCTCAGCGCCATTGTTTTAAATTCTGTCTTTTACTATACTGATCATACTTACCTGGTGCAGAGGGCACCCTGATCCCGAAGGGGGTCCCTCCAGGGCGAGGCCTTTCTTTATGGGGGTTTTTTAGCAGCTTTAATTTTTTTTTTTTTAATGCATTTTTTTTTTTCCTTTTCATTTTTTTAATTTGTTTTTGTTCTTAAACTTTTTCTTTAATTTTTTTTGTTTTTTTAAATTGTTCCTTTTGGGGGGTTTTGTTTTTAAATTTTATTTTTTAAAGAATTTAATTTATTTATTATTTTTTTTTTCAATTTTTTTTTTTAAAATTTTTTTTTTTAAAATGAAAAGTTAAAATTATTTTTAGTATTTGTTACAAATATGTCTTTGGTTGTAAAAAAAGCGGGAAGAAGTTAATATTTTTTTTGTCTTTTTCAATATTCTTAAAATTTTTAATTTTTTTTTCAAAGGGGAAAAATTTTTAAAGGTATTCTGTTTGCTAGGGGTGATATTACTTTCGTTGGAAAAAACCTTGCAAGGTTTGAAAAATTGGAAAAAAAAATTTATTAAGGTTTGGGAATTTTGTTTTTTTTTTAAAATTTTTAAACAATTTCTAAACCCCTTACCCATTTGCATGTCAACCCATAAGGGTTTTTTTTTGAAATGGTTGTTGTAAACCTTAAAAACAATTTGAAAAGTTAATTAAAATTCAAAAAAAATTTTTTTTTTTAAATTAAAATTTTTAAAAAAGCCCTATCCACCCATCCCCCCCCTTTAAAAAAATTTTTTTACCGATTTTTTTTATAAACCTTTTAATTTTTTTTACAAAACCGTTGAATTGAACATAAAAATTGGTCATTAAAATTTTTTTAGAAATTTTACTTTCCCATTTTCTAAAAAAATTAAAATTTTTCTAATTTTTTAATCATTTTTTATATCCCTTTTTTATACATTGTACTTGTTTTCCATACATTATTAAAATTAACTCGAGAAATTACTCCCCGCGAAGGGATGCAAAATTTTAAGGGTTTTTAATTTTTCTTTTTAATTTTCCCCTGAAATTTAAAAAAAAAATTTTTTTTTTTATTTATTTTTTTTTTCATTTTTTTTATTTGACTTTAAAAGAATTTGCTCTTTTTCAATTTTGAAACCAAACGCGGCGTTTTCTGGTTTGAAATTGGAAAAAAAAAATTAAACCATTTATTTAAACTTTTGGGACCCCCCCTAAAATTTGAACACTTTTTGGAAAAAACCCCCAAATTTGTAAAATAATTTTATTGATTTTTTAAAAATGAAGGGGGAAAAAAAAATTTCAAAAGGGGGGGGGGGGGGGGAAAAATTTGATAAAGCGAATTTTTTTAATTCATATCTTTTTTGTTTGTATTTTTTTTTATTTAATACTTTTTTTTAAAAAAAAAAAAAAAAAAAAAAAAAACTTAAAAGAAAAAAAAATCTTTAAAACACTTTATTCATATTTTTTCCTCCCATAAATAAAATTCTTCCCCAAAAAAAAGTAGTTAAAAAATTTTTTAAGGGGAAAAACGGGGAATACACAAGAGGAAAAAATTTTAAAGGGTGAATTTTGGGGGGTGACCTCCCATTTGGGTGGGTTTTG
>NW_026937523.1:0-8034 GCF_032062105.1 Saccostrea cuccullata | reverse complement strand
TTTGGTGCATAGTAACTAAATTTCTCATCTGACCAATTTTCGTAATTTTCGGTCTTGCGGTCAAAAAGTTTTCCAAAATTATGCTACCCTGCATTTCTTTTTCCTTTCAGTATATTTGAGTGTGTCAATGCTAATGAAGACATCATGATTGTTCTACAAGGAAATCCTTTAAGGGGGGAACTATGTCGTTCTACGTCAAGGCAGCGTTATGTGACGTCACAATAGCGAGGTTTGGTTTTACCAAACTTCCGCCAGAGTTCGTTTGTACGTTTGCGGAGACGCAGAGGACTATGGGTAGTATGTGGTTTTACCTGTTGACTTTTGCAACTGTGGTATAGGTGTAACGACGAAAAGTGACCCCCTGTAGAATATTGACCGGGGGTCATTTTTCTACGTAGACATTTGACTCCCTGGTCAATATTCTACATAGAAAAATGACCCACTTTTTTGCAGAAATTATGGCCTTGAGGTCGTTTTTTCCGTGTGCATTGTAGAAAAATGACCCCGTTGAATAAAGACCCCTTGTCATTTTTTAATGCAAAAATGTTCAATTTGCTAGGAACGTTCTCGTTAGGCGAATGTATACGGGTTATATTAAGCAGCCTTATGCTTTGTAGTGATAATTTCTGAAAGCTTTTAAGCTTATATAACGAAATCAAAGCTATACAATACCTTACATTAGTAATACAAACCGTTTTATCCCCATTAAAGAAAAACAATATCTACATGTATTAAATTTGTTCTTAGGCTATTAGGGCAAAGATATGCGCGCATTCATAAAATCATTTAATACATTTGATACAGTAAGTTTCCACAGTTGTCATTCTAATCTTAAAAGGGTCATTTTCTAGCTGGTGTCGGAAAAAAAGTTTTAAAAGTTTCCATATTTGATTAATCATGAATCTCTTTGATTTTACCCTAAACTTTGAGCTTTTGACCTTGGAATTTGACATACCTTTACACTAAAATTTCAAACTTTTACTTTGGCATTAACTTTTGGACGGTATCTGCTAGGATTTTAGATATCGAAGTAATGACATGATAGACTAAGAGTTCATTTGTATTTGCAAAGTCTATAAAATTCTAGAAGACAGGGGACGTTACACCAACCATTTGTCAGGTGTCTGTGGGCTAAAAAGTGTTGAAAAGTTTTTTTTGAATTTATAGATATCTTTGAAGGTTGAACCATTATTCACTCTGTTAATAAAAAAATTATAAACTGTAAAAGGTTTAACTTGATACCTCACATAGTTTTGGAGCTATTGTAAAAATAAGTTTTTGGACATGTTGACCTTTGACAAAACCTTAAATTACGTTGCTTTTCTTAGTTCTATGCTATGTTTTGGCATTTGAAAAATTTTTCAAAGTTTATGGTTATCAGAAACATATCATGCCATTTTCGGAACAAAACCTTTGAATGATAAAAAGACACCCCAAAATATACTAGTTATCATATTTATACTCCTCAATGAAGAAGGAAATAGAGATCACGAACAGTATTCAATATCAAAGTCTATAAAACAATACAAAACAGGAGCAGAGCAAACACGGACCTCCGAAACATCAGATGTGGGATCAGGTGCCAGCCATGGAGGAGTGAGCCCCCTTGCTGACCGGTCACACCCGCCGTGTGCTCCTGTCATGATCGGGAAATAACGGAAAAATCCGTCGTCAATTCAGTGTATAAATAATGGACTAACAATTTGTATGAAAAACGTAAGTCAGCATTTGACTCAATGATGAATTGTATTTGCTGACAAGGTCATTGTATCAACCATAGAGCTTAAAAAATGATGACGTTAAACGAGACTGCTGATATTCTTGTTTCATCAACTTGCTTGTCAGTAATTCACCTCGTTTTAGAAATTGTTCATACGTAGAGCATGCTCTTGCGTATCGAATCAACTGAGATATATAAACTCCGTATGCAGGTGATGAAGGTATATTGCTGCATAAGTAAGGGAGGTTGACGATAGAAAAGTTTAAGTCATCAAGTTTATCATATATCTAGGTTGTTATTACCATTAACGTCTTTTTCAGTAAAATATCCAAGTATGAAACAAATGTGTCAGACTCTGTGGTATCTTTTTTCTCAAGCTCACCAAGATATACCGTATCGACGTAGGAATGGAAATTACCATTGTTAATTGACGATACGTCGTCAATATATTTAAGTGTCGAGCTGAAGGCCACATCTAGTGTTTTCATATTTTCACGCATGAGATTTTGCACATATTCTGTTCACCTGAATATAAAAACAGGTCTGCTGATAACGGAGAGCAATCGGTACCCGTGGGAATTCCAATAGATTGTTGGAAGACCTCGTATTCAAAAACAACATACAAATTGTCAATCAGAAACTCAAACATCTTGTTGACGTCAACTTCAGAGAACTTGTGTGTGCAATCAGAAAGAGTTTTAACAAAATAATTTTGCAAATGACCAATGACCAGGTAAGTAAATTTACGAGTTCCTTTTTTATTGAAAAGGCACTTGTCATTGATATAATAAAAGCCTGGACTTTAATTTATCGTAGAAAATGGTTGTGTATAAACTTGAAAAGTCGTAAGTTTTTAAGCTGTTGATTTTGAAAAATCTTGTGATTTCAAGTTGTCCAAAAGATCTTTGGAATTTTTGAGCATCCACATCTGATTTACACCTCTTCTGAAATATATTGTTGCACAGTCTTGAAGTTTTTCATTGGGATTCTCTGCAAGCCAAAAATAAATCCAAACCAGATTGATTGTGATGCTATTATTAAGATATGCAATCAAATATATGTTGGAGAGGATTAAAGTACATACAAAAAATTTTCCTACTTACGTATGAAAACACATCAGGAGACACAGATATAAGGTTTTATAGTATAAAAAAGTAGGGGGTCAAATTTCTATGTGGGTCATTTTTCAACGTGTGCTGAGTCGTAGAATTACTGGTCTGGAATGTTTTTCTACAGTCGAAAAATGACCCTGCTTGTCGTAGAATATTGACCTGGGGTCATTTTTCTGGTAGAAAAATGACCCCCTGGTCAATATTCTACGGGGTGACTTTTCGTTGTTACATAGGCATAACATTGTTGATAATAATTAACGTACACAATTTACAAAAAAGAAATTTTTTTCATCATTAATAACAGTTTTTTTTTATTTATGGAGTTTGTTAATATTAGAATTCTCTTCCTTTGTTGATAATTCATAGTAATTTCTGTTGTGAAAAAATACCTCAATAATATGCTGATATAATAGTGCAAAAATATGAGATAAAATTCAGCAAAGAAAGCGGCTTAAATCAGGGAAATATATTTAATTTTATAATTACCATTAATCGATTTTCTGGAGAAAACTAAGAAATAAATTTAGAAATGTACTTGTACAGGTGTATATTTGCTTATTGATTTATAATACATGTAGATTTTACTGTAAAAAGTCATTCCTGGGTTCTAATAGGTGTTGGTTGTTGACGGAGAATGAGGGAGGGGGGAAAACAGAATGAAGAAGAAAATGTGTTTGTTTAAATTGTTTCTAATCAAAACAAAATACTCGTTTTTTGCAAAATAGTTTTTTATTCGGATGTTTGTCAGTGCTTACTTACCCCTTTTAAGTGCAGAAAGGTCAATATTTATTACACAAGGGTACAAAAATAAAAGAAAACGTCATATTTCTCGCTTATTTTATCATAAAGGTATACTTTTTTCTTGTTAAAATAAAGAGATAAATCATTTCTTTCAAAAAATATGAATTACAACATTTTCACACAAAGACTTTTCAAGATATTACCTGTTATGTATGTCAGAATTGTAAAAAATACGACAAGAAAAATGGGGTGATGCTAACATTGTGCTCCATTATAATTTTTCATGCGAGATGGATTTCAATGAATTTACCTCCATTTTAAAGATACAAGTCATATAAATTAAATAAGTGTTGATTTTGAATATGATTTGACATATTTGGTTCTTTTTAGCGCATATTTAGGGTAGAACAATAATGTCTGAAAATAATCTATTTTTAGCATTTCACACTGTTTTTGCACGTGCTCCTGTGTAAAAAATAAGCATATAAAAGGATTGTTTTTAATACCTAAAAATTAAGAGCAAGTGGTCAGGAAAGAAATGTCAAAGTTTTGAAAATTTCACACAAAGACTTTTCGGACATAGGTCCCCCCTTAAACAAAGCAGTTTAAAATACTGAATGTAACTTGTTTGTTCAACAGTATGCAAATATTTTCCTAAATCCCATATGTTAGTTTTAGCATAGGTGGTGTATATGGCATGTCAAACGTTGATATATTCGATAATCTGGTGATGTATATTCAAAATCTTGTGATGAATGTTCGAAATCTTGTGATGTTTATTCAAAATCTTGTGATGTATGTTCAATATCTTGTGATGTATATTCGAAATCTTGTGATGTATATTCAAAATCTTGTAATGTATGTTCAATATCTTGTGATGTATATTCTATAATCTTGTGTTGTATGTTCTATAATCTTGTGCTGTATGTTCAAAATCTTGTGATGTATATTCTATAATCTTGTGATGTATGTTCGAAATCTTGTAAAGTATATTCGAAATTTTGTGATGTATATTCTATAATCTTGTGACGTATGTTCGAAATCTTGTGATGTATATTCGAAATCTTGTTATGTATATTCTATAATCTTGTGATGTATGTTCGAAATCTTGTGATGTATATTCGAAATCTTGTGACTATATTCGAAATCTTGTGATGTGTGTTCTACAATTTAGTGATGCGTGCATAATGTTGCATGACGCAACAGAAAAGTAAGGACAATTTTCATTGGTTAGAAATAACGAAAGTAGCCGGAGCGGTGGTCGACATCGTAATGCACACATCTTCGCAGTATGAAATTGGCGAATTCAACCTAAAGTCAAAATTATAGGTAATAGAAAAATTGTTTTGGTATCAATAGAAAAATTGTTTTGGTATCACGATCGAAGCACTAATTAAGCATTCTAAGTCAGTCATTACGTGAAAAGTGGGAATCAAGAACATTAATTTGATTTGTTTGAAGGTAGTTTAACACACGACATCAAAAACAATTTAATGGCTAATTGCTGGACTAAAGAATGTTTTATCCTATTTTTACATCCTCATATTGTAGTGATGTTGATTAATCGGTATGATTTATTCTATATAGGTGCTAGTTAGAATAATCTAACTGTGTCTTGCTACAAACTCTCACCACGCAGGGTTCGAAATTGGCCCATTGACCGTAGCACTAGTACAGGGACGACTTTGCAATAAATAAATAAATAAATAACACGACAAATTTTTAGGAGAAGGTGGCTGTCAGGAAAAGATAAATTGCTATGCATCATTGATTATTGTCATTCACAAATTTGTCCAATTATTTTTATAGTAAATGTATTGAAAATTTCCCAATATTTTAAAGCTGTTTTTACAGCCTGAAATAATAAATTCAAAAAATCATAATATATGTAATGATATATCATATTCTTTGACAAGAAATAAACAATGATAAAAATTATTGTCGCATATCTGCGGTGATTTTCTTTGATCTTTCTGTGGTGATATATCATATCTCATGTGTGATAATACTTTCCAAACATGTTTCAAAGTTTTTACACTCTATATCGTACAGTTTTGAAGAACAGTTTTATGAGCTCATGAGTATATGAAATGGTTAATTCATCAAAAACCTGCCATAAAAATTCAAAAGTCCTAAGTTAAACCAAATTGTCCAGGGTATTCTTAGTAATGTATGTCAAAGGTCAAGGTCAAGTGAATTGTAAGGCTGGTATTTTTTCTTTTGTTTTATGGCAATCAATGCACATGGTAAATAGCATAAAGTTACCCCTTAAAGGTCTTATGCAAGGAGCCAATTGAACTCAGTCTAATGTAGTTCTATGTATAAGAGACAATAATATTTCCTTTCTTTTTTCATTTTCAGCAACTTTATGTAGGTCTACAGTTTTAATTTTGGAAAACTCACGCACTAGGAATATCCCATCAGCAGAATTGTGCCATATTTACTGAATCAAAGGGAACTCTTTATATATTCCCCTTAGGTAAAAAAACGCATGAATTTTTCCTTCATAAAAACTGATGTAACTTCTTCAGTATATGGTGTTTTGGCTGTTTGGTCCATGTGTATTCAATCGGGGGCCCTATAGGTATGTTTAATTTCTCAATTTTCTTTCTTAAAAGCCGCATAAGGGGTATTTTTCTCTCTCTCTCATCTCAAATTTGTTTACTCTCAAGCATTAATCTTTTTTCTCATTCATGAGTAATCTGCTGAGAGTCTAGTTAATTAATTTATTTAATTAAAGCCATATAGTGAAATTATTTCCTTGTGTGAGACCTAAAGAAAAATCAGGTTACTCGTTTTTATGACAATTTCTTTGATTTCAGGAGTAGCCTCCCCTTTTAAATATCCAAAATGCTGATTTTACAGTGCGGCATGCAGTCTGGTCATCAACGGAGAGTTTTGATACCCGCAATACCGATATTTCTGCCACTCACCTCTGTAACCTTTGTTGAGTTCATCAGACAGGTAAGAAAAACAATATTGTTAATTGAATTTTATCAAGATAAATAAAATAATTAATAAAAAAACTCCCTCATATAAGAAAATGTCACATTTTACACATTGCAATTATACATCATTTACATTTCCACATTTTCCCCATTTACACATGCAGTTGAATAGATTTAGTGCTTAATAATACATAGCAACAATTATTACATGTAAGACAATTCACAAAATACATGAATGCATTTAATTGTGAAATACAGATTTCGTACATTTAATTAAAATGCACAGCATCAACACCCGCCCCCCTTCAAAATCTTGCAACTTTCTTTTTAATTCAAAGTCACTAGGCAACACAAAAGATTTCAACTTATTGCTTTTCAGTCCAAGACAGGAAGTTGAGGAATAAGTTGACAGGACATCCTGAACTGTCCTCGGTACCAGCTTATGAGGGAACCAGCTGCAGTGGATAGAGCACGTTACATCATAGGATAATAGGTAAGTCTTATGAGTAGTGTTTGTAGCAATTCTACTTGGTCCTGCATCGAAGCTTCAGGACTATTGATATTTATATCTGCATGGATTCTCTTATGGCTTTGGTTCTTCCCAGAAACATGTTACTGGTGGTGGTCCCTATATTCTTCTGGCTTTTGTGGTGAGGAATGTTTCATTTCTAGCTCTTTTCTGATCACATTTTGTCCGGCCTCCGTCTATCTAGCTGTCTGTCTGTCTGTCTGTCCATCTGTCTGTCTGTAAACTTTTCATATTTTCGACTTCTTCTCAAGAACCCCTGGACCAATTTCAACCAAACTTGCCACAAACCATCCTTGGGTGAAGGGGTTTCATGTTTGTTCAAATAAAGGGCCACGCCCTCATTCAAGGGGAATTAATGAAAATTTGATGATATGTTTTAAAAATCTTGTTCTCAAGAACCACTGTGCCAGGAAAAATGAAACTTATGGAGACAGATTCTCAGGTAGTGTAAGATTCAAATTTGTTCAAATCATGACCCCTGGGGGTAGGGCGGGGCCACAATGGCTGACCAAAGTTTAACATAGAAATATATAGGAAAATTCTTTAAAAATCTTCTCAAGAATGACAAAGCCATAATTGATCCTATTTATATGGAAGCATCCTCGGGTAGTGTAGATTTAAGTTTGTTCAAATCATGACCCCCTGGGTAGGGTGGGGCCACAATATCTTTAAAACGCTACTCCTTCTACAGTTTTGGTCTGATTTCAATATAACTTGGCACACAAGTAGACTTCACTAAGATACATAGAATAGTGCATCGGTTTTGATTTCAATGAACGGTGTTGCCATGGTTACTAGAAATAGAATTATCTGTGAAATTCCTTTATAACGCTACTCCTTCTACAGTTTTAGTTTGATTTCAAAATAAGTTGGCACTCAAGTAGACTACACAAAGATACATAAAATAGTGCAATGGTTTTTGATACAAACCAGTAGAGCTACAGTCTCGACAGAGACTTCTGGTTACTTTTCCTAGCCACAGTG
>NW_026937522.1:0-7869 GCF_032062105.1 Saccostrea cuccullata | reverse complement strand
ATGGGATTTGGAACATAGATATATAAAATGGACTTTTTAAAAAAGGTATGGTCACCATGCACATGCATACACGTTCGTGTACGTGAGCTGCAATCTGATTGGCTGAAACTTTAAATAGCTATAACTCCCTTGGTTTTCAACCAAACAGGATGGGATTTGGAACATAGATATATCTAATGGACATCTACAAGAAGGTATGGTCTCCATGCACATGCATACATGTGCGTGTACGTACGCTGCAATCTGATTGGCTGAAACTTTAAACAGTTTTAACTCCTTTGGTTTTCAACCAAACGGGATGGGATTTAGAACACAGATAGATTTAATGAACTTCTACAAGAAGGTATGGTCACCATGCTCATGTATGCACGTGCGTGCACGTGAAATGGGTAAAATCAAAAATACACTTGAATGAGCGAATTTTTTAATACTTTTGGATTAAATACTTTAATATTTAGTATATTAAAATATATAGATTGTGTAGACAAGATGATATGGTCATTAAGTATATGCCTTCACATGCGCACACATGCAATGCTAAAATTTGAATGAGCATGGTACATTTCTGGGTAAACATTGTTAAAATTTCAAATGCATAGAGTTTGTGTTAATAAATGAAGCTTACAGGGAATATGGCAACAAAAGGGAGTTGGGGAGCGTTTGGGGAACATCTGTAACGGTCCCCGTTACAATTAGGCCACACCAATTTGTAAAATAATTCTTCGGATTTTCAAAAACAAAAAGTGAGGCGAGCGAGCGAAATTTTTTTATAAATATTTTTTTTTATTTTGGGCTTCAAAATTATGAGGCGAGCGAATATAATTAATACGTATATATATTTTTTAATAAAGTGTGATTTCAAAGAGCGTGTATCTAAAAAATAAAGATAGATATCATTTGCATACCACATGAACTTATTTTTAACTTTTGGGGATTTTTTAAAGAAGTAAAAATGTGCTCAATTTTCAAAGACTTTACTTTCATAAATGTAATGTTTTCAAACATCTCCTCTGCTTCCATTTCTATCGCTGTGTATGGAACAACTTTGTACCCATTGTTTTTAACTATAGTACACAGGGTTGTGCAATTAAAAATATCAAGTACTAGCCCACAGGCTAGTGGCAGCTGCAAAGTTACTAGCCCAAATACAGGGGCAAAAATTAAAATAAAACTAATGTTGAAAAAAAATTAATTGCTGATAAAAGTCAGGGTACTGAGGTCATTCTTTTTAAAGTCAAAGTTTAATTCTTAATATCAAATTCAGTAATGTTTAAATTTATATTATTATGAAATAAAATTAAACTAATTTCAATAAATTATCTTCCCTTTTTCTGATCATTGCACTAGCTCATTTAAAATGAAATTAAATTCATTTTGTTTTCATCTTAAATCATTCAATACAAAAGAAATACTAGTATATACAGTGAAAACTGTCTAATCCGACACCTGAATAATCCGACACATCTGCCATTTCCAGCGTTAAATTTATTTCCCATTTAAGTATTTTCCTTGTTTTTAACACTGTGCAATCCGACATCCTGTCTATTCCGACACAAATTTCGTCTCCCAGTGCATGTCGGATTAGACAGGTTTCACTGTATTATGTGAGTCACAAAACACTTATCTTTCAGTTGAAAGAGTGATCGTAAATAATTTAAAAACATAGCTGCATGTATTTATCATAAACTGAGGAATAGAGGAAATTCGGATTAGGAAAAAAACGATCGTTTTTGGAAGTAAATAAGTCAGGTAGCTCTGCAAAACGGATAAGATTATTGAGATTTAATGACAGTAGGAGTGTGTTGTCTGGAAAATTTAAACTGGTTGGTAATTTTATCATGTTTATAGCCAAAAACGAGTGAAAATACCGGTTGTGCTTTTCATGTATTGCGTGTGTAGAACTTTATATTTTTTACTTGCCCGACGGGCTACCTCCTTGTAGAAAACCACTAGCCCGACCCCCAAAAATGGTAGCCCCGGGCGTCAGGGGATGCTAATTGCACACCCTGGTACATATGAACAGTTAAACAGGCATCATGCAAAACTTCACAAACTGCTTCAATCTCACTATAAATCCCGCGCATCTGTCATTCAAAGTCTTGTGTGTTTGGTGTAAAAAGTCGACAAAAAAATTGTAGTCGGATTTTTTTGGACGCGCGCGCGGACATTTTTTTTTTAATATTATAATTTGCATTTGTAATAAATAGAAGCAGCGAATCCGACGAACTATATTAGAAATTGGTATGGCCTTAGCACTAGTTATTATTCTTTTTTTTTCTTACCGATTTTGTGCATGCGAGTTCTCGGAAACGACTTGGTCGATTTTCACGAAACTTTCAGATCTGATAGATATTTGTCTGAACCTTATTGGAAATTTTTTATATGTACGTCGTCAGTTCCAGTCGTGAGATATGGACAATTTACTGATTTTCAGAGGGTCAGCTTGTCCTGGCAATCACTAAAAAACGAATGAAGATATTGACTTGAGATTTTCAGTGAAGGTAGATGAAGGATTGCTGAAGTGCTTTTTGAGTCTATATCTTTCCAGCGCATAAAGCGTTGAAGCTCGCCTGAGCCAAAAAATAGTCTCGGAAATATCTCGCAAAATTTAACACGTTTTCTCTGATATCTTGATACCTGTCAATAATTTTTTAAAAGATGGATAAAAAAAAGGTGTGCAGAATTAAATTTTCTTTCATTTAATATGAAGAAAAGGGATGTGACCCCTAAAATAAAGGGCAAAGAGGGGCCAAAAGTCTCTAATCTATAACTCTTTATTCATCAATTTTATGTTATAAATAACTGAAGCAAAAATGTTTATCATAACAATCTGCATCAATGCATTGTAAAATTGTGATAATATATTACGTAATTAGGGGTCATAAGGGACCAAAATGCTCATTCTTGGATTCTTTATATCTCCAAAAGGGGAAATATTTTGATAAGCGGTATCGAATAAAGATGCTCAGAGTCGTCTTTTAAACATTATACAACCATTCTATATAGGCAAAAACATCCCATTAAGGATATAAAGGATTGGCCCCTAAATTTTTCTATCATTCATAGCGCGAAAACAAAAAGAAATATCTTAATAGTTGTTGAACAAAAAATCTTAAACATAAAAAAAACCTTATCATTGGATAGGAAGAAAGTCTCTGACCCCTCAAATAAGGGGCCCTTAGGAGCCAAAAGACTTTCATCCATAACTAGATGTATTTAATAATTTTGTGGAAAGTAAAAGAATTTAATCAAAGGAGAGAAGTCTTGATATCATTATGATCTAACAAAGATCATAGTCAAAATCATATCTTACCAAAAAATCGGACGGAAGACCTACTCGTTGCTCGCAACGAGATCTCATCTAGTTAAGGTCTTCCGACTTCCTTCGGAAGACCTTATTGTTTTCCTTCTGTTTTCTATTATTATTATTATTATTATTCCACTTTTCATAGTACAGGTCATATCTCAGCTGTGCGTGGTTCAATTTGAACGATTTTTTCAGGGATGATGCATCATGTTAATATCTCCAGGGGTGTCCCTCACTTTTTCGAAATTTACTTCCGTTCGCGTTTTTTGGGGAAATTTGTATTTTTTAAATGGAATTTTGTCGCAAAAAATTCTCGAGAACAGTAACAGATATAAAACTGAAACTTACGGACGTGATAGAACATCGAATGTAGATGTGTTGATCGACCTTCATTTTTCGTCGTTCTGATTCCGGTCGCAAACGGAAGTGAATTCTAAAAGTCTAATTTTTCAACTTTTTTGTTTTTCACTATTTTTCTTTGGAAATCACAGGGTTGATAGAGTATCTTTTAAGAACTCTAAATATGTTTTCAACATTTTCATGCGTGCATTTGTTGCAAAGATATGACCGATCCAAACTTTGTCTCACTGTCGGGGGTTCGAATCCCGCTGGGGGCGTTGCAAAATTTTTTTCTTTGTTTCTGTCTTTTTTCAGTTGCATATGACTTTTCTTTCTTTTTTATTATGTATGGAAGATTTTGTCGATTTTTAAAAGCTATATTTTGAAATATTTTGTGGAATAACTGTAATAATCAGGATCTATGTTGAGAGACTGCTGTCAATGAAAGTAAACGATAAAAATACATTCTGAAATCTATTTCATGGCCTGACGGAGCAGAAATTTCTAACGAAAAGTCGGGCGGAAGACCTGCTTGTTGCCCTAGCAACAAGAACGCATCTAGTTAAGGTCTTCCGTCTCAAACGGAAGACCTTATTGTTTTCGTTCGGTTTCTTTTTCCCTATTATTAGGTCTTCCGTCTCCAACGGAAGACCTTATTGTTTTCGTTCGGTTTCTTTTTCTCTATTATTATTATTATTAAGGTCTTCCGTCTTCAGCGGAAGACCTTTCTGTTATTCTTAGGTTTCTTTTCCACAGTTTTTATTATTTTTTCTTACATATTTTGTGCATGCGAGTTCTAGAAAACGCCTTGATCGATTTTCATGAAACTTTCAGGAATGATAGAACATCAACAAATATAGGTTTATATTTTTTTGTTTTGATGACGTCACTTCCGGTTCGGAGATTTCTGCGATTTTGTCATTTTATAGAGGGTCACTTTGTCCGGCAATGTTCTCAAAAAGCATTGAATATAGTAGTGTGAAATTTTCATTGATGCTAGAGCAACCTTTGGAGAAATGCCTTTTGTATATCACAACTACCGGAAGTACGAAGCGCCGACGCTTGCTATGGCCCGAAAATAGTCCTATCAAGAATTTCAAAATTTTTAACACCTTTTCTACAATAATTTTTTACCTAGAAATATTTTGTTAAAGCATATAGAACAAAAGAAGTGTAGAATTTGAATATCTTTCAAATGATATCTCGAAAAAAGGAATGGCCCCTAAAATTAGGGGCCTAGAGGGGCCAAACGTTTTTTCTTTATATCTCAAAAAGTATTGAGAATTTGTAATACGTCAAAAAGCAAAGTTGTTGAAAATGTCAATCTTAATTCATTGGAGTCGTCATAATACGTCCAGCGTCGTCACTTCCGGTCAAACCGGAAGTAGTCGAAAATCGCGTATTTTTGCCGTTCTTGACAAGTTTTTGGGTAACATATGTCTTTGGGAGCATAAAAATTAATTTTCCGTCCGTCGTCGTCACTTCCGGTCAAACCGGAAGTAGTAAAAAATAGCTTATTATTGCATTAATTAACTGAGCTTTAGAGGATTCAAAGCATTTTGGGCGTTATTTCTCATTTTTGCTAAAAATGAAAACTACTTCCGGTCAGACAGGACGGAAGACCTACTCGTTGCTTTGCAACGAGCTTTGCTCTAGTTATTATTATTATTTTTCTTACCGATTTTGTGCACGCGATTTCTCGGAAACGGCTCGCCCGATTTTCACCAAACTTTCAAATCTGATAGATATTCACCTGAACCTTGTCGGAAATTTTTCGTAAGTACGTCGTCACTTCCGGTCGCGAGATATGGACGATTTACTGATTTTTAGAGGGTCAGCTTGTCCTGAGGTCTCCTCCTAAACGACTTAAGATATCGACTTGAGATTTTCAGTGAAGGTAGAGGAAGGATATTAGATGTGACATTTTGCATATAGAGCTTTCCAGGTAAGAAGGCATCGACGCTCGCCTGGGCTCGAAAAATAGCCTCATACTCATCTCGGAAAAATTTACACGTTTTCTTTTATATCTTTTTACCTGTTAATATATTGTTAAGACATATATTATAAAAAATGTGCAATATAGTAAGACCTTTCATTTGATATCAAGTAAACGGGGTTAGTCCTTCAAATTAGGGGCAAAGAGGGGCCAAAAGTCTCTCGTCTTTAACTTTTTTGTTTTTCAATATTTTCAAATGACATTAGTATAGTTGATAGAAACATTTCTTATTAGGCTGAATATATAAATCGTTTGTAAATTTATAAATTCAAACTCGAGATATTAACATTCAAAAATCTGAAGCGGGAACAAAATGGCGGCGGTCTCTGTCAATTCCGACATTTCGCAATAGCGGTTAACAGAGGCAGCCGAGCGTTTGCTTGAACGAAAGTAACTTAAGGAGCAATGAAATGTGTAGGGATACTTGGATTGTCACGTCGTAGGTTCGTTGCAATTCTGTGTCAAACTACATTCATAATCCAAGGTCTCCTTACAAGTCTTCTTTAATTGGTTTTGGTTGTTTCTCAAAGTAGAAAAAAGAAAAGAATTAATGTGCAAATTAAGTACGCATTGATGATATTATCTAAATCAAAAGGATTTAATCAAAAGAGAAAAGGCATGATTCCATGATGTTTTATCAAAGATCGTAGTCAAAGTCATATCTCATCTTATCGAAAATTCGGACGGAAGACCTACTCGTTGCTCGCAACGAGATCGCATCTAGTTATGTCGCCCCGAACGAAGTCGGGGACGACATATTGATATTGTACGCATGTTTTTTTTATCCAGGCTGTTTCTCGGAGATGGCGGGGGCAATCTTCCTGAAACTTTCCTCAAAGGACGATCACTTGTTGTAGTTGTGCAGTGAGGTCGTTCAGTTCCAATATGTCTACCGTTGCCATGGAAACCTGTAAAAAGCGACGAATTTTGTCCGGGAGTGTTCTCTCTGGTCCCTTAAACGTTCGTCATGAAACTCTTTTTATTTTAATGATTAGTATCTGTAGTTGTGCAACTCGCATTTAAAATTTTCGAATAATCGTTTATTGCGATGGAAACCAGGGGAATGTTAAAATTCTTTAATTTCGATTTTCTCAATAACTACTCAAGCAATCCTTTTGAAACTTTCAATGTTAATTCCTTGCAATGTGTCAAAGTGATTTCTTCTTTAAAAAAAATTGTAATGAGTCGCTCACAGTTGTCATAGAAACGAAACAGAAAAAAAGGTTAAGATGTACACATGTGTTCTCCAAGGTCTAGGTCAAAGGGTCAAAGTTTTTCGTGTCCAATAAAAGTTCTTTTCACAAGGATTACATATTTGAAATACGAAAGCCCTAGCCCTTACCGTTCAAACGTAAGGTACTATGTTCAAGACGACCCCCCCCCCCTTTTGAAGCGCACTGCCAGGTAAAATACACAGACATAACATATACACTTTACAAGTAACCTTTTAAAAGTTTCATTCATAAAATTCAGTTCTCCTGATGTGATTTGATAGTTTGCCAACAGTCATTCTTCTTCTGTCTTGTCTCTAGATTTTATAATTATTTTATTTTTTCTATATAAAAAATAACGATTATTAACTGCATTTATTAGCATTTAGCGTTTTTTGGTATATTTATTACTTGTATATTATTAATTTCATTAAAAAGTGCAAGAATAAATTAGAAAATTGGTACGTTATTTCCATAGTTTTTATTCATTCTTAAATCTTTGGATCCGCTCCTATACGTGCGCTACGCCTTGATCACTACTGTAAACAAAACATTCATCTCGCCGAAAATGATCATGATTCCGCTAAACTGAGAAAGTTTACACATGATTTATCATCTCATAAGAAACATCAGCCCTGTACAATCCAGAAATGCTCGAATTGAAGGGGAAAATTCAGGAGTTATTGATTGGAAAAATTCAGGAGTTATTATGTCGCCCTGAACGAAGTCGGGGACGACATATTGATATTGTACGCATGTTTTTTTTTTATCCAGGCTGTTTCTCGGAGATGGCGGGGGCAATCTTCCTGAAACTTTCCTCAAAGGACGATCACTTGTTGTAGTTGTGCAGTGAGGTCGTTCAGTTCCAATATGTCTACCGTTGCCATGGAAACCTGTAAAAAGCGACGAATTTTGTCCGAGAGTGTTCTCTCTGGTCCCTTAAACGTTCGAGTCATGAAACTCTTTTTATTTTAATGATTAGTATCTGTAGTTGTGCAACTCGCATTTAAAATTTT
>NW_026937521.1:0-7846 GCF_032062105.1 Saccostrea cuccullata | reverse complement strand
ATTACACAGTCATATAGCAGGATTATGAGCTCTTGTTGTCGGTGAAAAATAAACAAAACGAACTGTAATCCATCCTGAAATTCAACTGGAATAAAATATTACAATCACAGAATGTTAACTTATTTTTATGCAAATTTAGATGTATAATCAAAAATATATAAAATCAAGTATCCCATACAAATCTATCTATATACACCCATGGTTGCTCAATTCTTTTTACTCTAATGTTTGATTATCTAATAGATTCATTTCGTCTAAGATACGTTCTACATATGAGTTCCAAAAATGACAAAAGGCATATTGAACATGTCTTTAAAACATTTAAATGGTTCGTCACCAACCTTTAAAACACAATCATAATGCATTGCATGCAAGAGTTGGACCAAAATCTCGTAAGAAAAATACAAAAACATTTGCTGTGGCCAACTCGACATTTAAATATATAGATCGACAATGCATTAGCAGTTAACAATAGTTATTTCAATTCTTCTGTCGATATATTGCGGGTTCCAGTAAATGTTCAACCAAGCCTATTTCTTTACTCCTTACTAAGATATTGACAATAGTGGGGGAAGAACTTCAAGAGTACTGTGCACCCATATATTCAAGACGTTGTGTCAATTAGATGTGGATACTCAAGAATTCCAAAGAGCTTTAGGACAATTTTGAATCACAAGAATTTACCAAAATCAACAAATTAAAACCTTACGACTTTTGAACTTTATAAACAACCATCCCCCACGATAAATTAAAATTCAGACTTTTTGATTTCATTGACAGCTGTTTTTTCCAATTAAAATGTAACACGTTTACTTACCTAGTCACTGGTAATTTCCAAAATTATTTTATTTTAAATACATTCTAATTGCACACACAAGTACTCTGATATTGATTGACAATATCTATGTAGCTTTTGGAGACTAGGTATTCCAACAATCTATTGGTATTCCCATGGGTACAATTACGTTCCTTTATAAGCAGACCTATTCTTAAATTGATATGAAACAGAATTTTTGCAAAATCTTATTCCTGAAGAGAATAAAACACTTGCTGTGGACTTCAACTCGACATTTAGATACATCGACTACGTATTATCACATCTGTGTCATATTTAACTTGAAAAAGAAGTTAATAGTAATCTAACAACCAAACTATATGATTAACGTAATGACTTTAACTTTTCTATCATCCATTTCCCTTACTTATGCAGTAATATACGTTCATCAGCTGCAAATGGAGTACACATGTATATATCTCAGTTGATTCGATAGGCAAGAGAATGCTCTACGTATGAACAATTTCCAAAAACGAGGTAAATTATTGAAAAGCCCGTCGATGAAACAAGAATATCAACAGGCTCTTTTAAAGTCATCAATTCGTAAGTTCTATGGTCGATACAATTATTTTGTCAGCAAATACAATTTATCTTTGAGTCAAATTCTGACTGACGTTTTTCATAGTTATTGTTAGTGTATTATTTATACACGGAATTGACCGGATTTAACCGTTATTTCCTGATCATGACAAGGAGCACACGGCTGATATGATCGATCAGCAGTGGATGCCCACTCCTCAATGGCACCTGATCCCCCCATTATTTAAGTTTCGGAGGTCTGTTTTTGCTCTGCTCTTATTCATAATCATTATTCATCTGATTCAAATTTTTGTTTCTTGATGTAAAGAATTCGATTTTATGATGTCAGAAAATACACGATATGATATCAAGAATATAAATTCTTGAAACCCAAAATTTGATTTCTTGATAGCAAGAATTTTTTTATTGTTTTTTGATATCAAAAATCCATTTTTTTAATATCAAGAATTATGTTTGGTAAATAGAATTATTTTTTTCATATCAAAAAATATATTTTTGATCGATTTATTGATATCGAGAATTTCTTTTTTTATTGTTTAAAGGAAATCTTTTAATATTATATTTGTATATACACTCTACCTGAATTTCCCATTTCCCATTTATACTAGAATCTCCAAACTTCCTTTTTTTTTTTTTAAATTTTAATCCACACTAGATGGGGGAGCTTGAAAATCAATATGACTGTTTGTAGCTCCGTTTGAAAACATCTTTTGAAATAATTTCAGTTTTAATTTATACCAGTCGTTGAACCATCTGGTTTCGGAAATAAAATTTGAATCTACACAATAGGTGGATGCTTTGGTATTCACAAGATTTTAAATTAAAAAAGAAAGTTGCTATTTTGTTGATAAAGAATATAGGCATTCCTAACATTTTTAAAAATAAGAACTTTCCTTTGACGATAAAAAGAAAGTCAATGTGAAAAACCTTAACATTTTTCTTCCCATTAAGTCTCAACTTATAAAATGGGATATGACCACATGATATAATCTACTATCTTATAATACACCACTGGTATTTTATTTTTTGGTATAGTGTAGACCCATTCATTGAAAAAAAAATTAAGATTTTTTTGAAGTAATGGTTTAATCTAATTTTGACCTTGGACTGTTTTTTTTTTAATTTGAAATATTTTCTCTTATAACAGCCACACGAATACTCAAATGAGATGTAAAAAACATAACATAATAAATAACATAATTAAGAAAACCAACTCATTTTTAATATAAAGCTGACATTGCCATACAGTGCGTATTTAATCTTGTGAGGTGAAAAGGAGTAAATTTACTTTAAATTTTGTTGTTTTCTTTTTCAACAAAATTTTTCATTAATTCCATGCACTTTAAGCATTTTTAAAGAGGCAAACCTGTTTCATTTGCATAAAGCAAATATATTTTATTCACAATACCTCCCTCTGCCAATTTTAGTTCAAATATAGGTTCAATGGAACTGAATATGTAAACCCTTCTGGTCAGATGAAATCTTGTTACGCAATAAACAGTCCCGGAGATGAAGCTGCAGTAAGGAAAAGGACATACAACACACTTAATATTCATTTTTGGAATATAATAACAAAAATCTGTGACATTAAACTTTATTCTATTTGACTAGACTTGATATGTTTTATTAAAATCGGTTTGCTTCATTACATGCAAATATGTGAGATATATGGGGATTCTTAAAACACTTTTTACTTTTAGGTAGTTCCATTCACTAGTAATGTGTGCCCCCAGAGATAGGAAATAAATGCTGTGCATCATATACAAAAAGGATATGGAGATAACAAACATTATTCAATCTCAAAGTCCATAAAACCATGGTGTAAGCTAATCTGAGCATGACATCCATTGGGAACGACCACACCGTGTCAGGCTTTGTCCGAAAGATCTGTGACTTTTACGTCTAATGCTGGATGCTAGACGAGGGAACAGCAACTTCCTATGAGTTGTTATGTTAACGTCATAGCTTTGACGCAACACCAGAAACTAAAATGTAGTTCAATGTCGTCTGCATTTTATTTTCATTGTCCATGATACCAACATTATATATTCGCTTTGTAAGGACATGAAACGCCTCTTGGAGATCGATGTATTGGGTCCTTTCAACGTAATGCTTTTCAGAGCCATATAACAACATTTAAAAACCTCATATTTGAAGAATGGTAGCGTATAAACAAAAGATTCCTTTTAAGATCGTTTTACCATCTACAAAAGGAAATCAATTTTCATGCCGCTAAAATTACTGATAGATAAAGCATTCAGAAACCCTCATTGGAATAATTTTAGAAAATATTTGTTCTTTCTGTCTCACAGATCAAGGTTTAAGGTCATGTGACAACGCTACTTTAAGCTATCAACACAATATAAAAGATATTCTAATAACTGATTCATTTTTCTTCAGTGAAAAATTCACTCCTATTAAAAAAAATGAATATTTGTAAACCACAACTTTTCCCTTTTGAATCACTTCTTAACACTTAAAAATATCTTTCTATGTCATTTCAACGTAATACAAATTTCATCAATTTCAAATTGGCATTTTCCTGAGACGCTGAAGGATAAATATCGAATCTTACTTTATTTAAAATAACTGTTGTTGATACTTGAAAGTGAAAACTGATTAACGTTCAATATAACTGTTTTGGCCAACATTATTTTCTTACATTTTTCATATACTTATCATTACCAGGAGAACAAGGAAAATAGTAAAGCAAGAACTTACAATTTTAGCCCTCTTGACTGGAAATCGATCAAATTGTGCACGCATTAAACAACGGCTACTATACTTTGAACTGTAGTTTCTTATCTTGTGGAAATAAGCTCTCGCGTAACATGCTTAATGGAATATAAGGAAAGTTCGTTAAGTAAGCTATTATTTGTATTTTATTAAAAAGTTGAGATGAGATAGAGAGAAACATTAAATTTAAATTAGATTTTTAAAATGGAATGTTGGGACAACGGAGAACTCCATCTCCCTCATTTATTAAACACTGGCCCAATCAGCAGGGGAAAGCCCATTGGTATTCTCAAGTGTTTTTACATGTGTATGATTCATTTTCTTTCATATATTTATGAGACTGATAACTGTACTCTATCTTTAACGTTTTTTCTAGCCTTTTTAAACATTTGGCGAAGAATTTATATAAATCAGTTTTTATACTTAACGAGGTCGCTCATTTTAGACATTCGGTAAGAATAGGAGCGCACTCAAAAAAGTAAAAAAAAATATTCACATGATACTGTCGATTGAAATAATGAATTTCGTCTTTTCTTTTGATTTTTTATATTCTTAAGAAATAGGAAAAAACTATTTCCAAAATGCGTGCTTTCATTTCCTTAAAAATAATTTAAAAACATGGCTTGGTCTGTAAAATGTTAGTTTCAAAACAAGTTTTTCTACAAGTTTTTTAAAAGAAATATTTTGTTATTCTCTTTTTTCACAAATACATTACATAACATCTTGTGTATTTGTATTCAAAGAAACGAATTAATTTTGTAAACAATGGAGATGTGACATTAGACATTAAAAAAATATATTCCCCCAAAACCCGTAAAAGTGTTGCTTCTTTGTCGTTTAAAATTCCATAGCGTTTGCGAAGCCTGAAAAGTCAGTGTAGCGATGATAGCTGAGTAGAATTCGTAACATGTCTAGCGCACTATGAGTTGAGATGTTTTCGGTTCGATCTTCACATTCAATATTTTATTTATTTTATATTTAAACAATGAAGTTGTTTTGTTGAATTTTATTCAATGATTTATGAAAAAAAAAAACAAATTTTATTAGAAGCACAGGGAGCAAGAGCGATTTTCAAACCTGCTGCAGGGACATATGTACGTAGCCCAATTTTTTGCGTTATGGTTTTATAAGTATATTTTTCTTTGACCATAACGCTACAGATCCAGTAATGTAAAAAAAAGGGGCAATTTATGGCGCAGTATTTTTGGAATTTTGGGTAGAATTTTAACTTTCTAGCATTGGTCAATCATTACTGCGTTTCGTGCCCTAATTCTAGACATTCTGTAGCCAATATTTATATTTTGTTCACCTCCCAACCATTTATTTTTGTCTTTATAGGCAATTAACTCGCTTGAAGTGAATCTTCAGCAATCTAACAAATAATTTTAAACAAGCGAGTTTATCACTTGTAGAGACGTCTATAAGTTGGGAGATGGATAAACTATACAGATTAGTTAAATAATGTGTCTAGAATTAGGGTATGAAAGATAGTAATGTTTTTCCAATTCTGGAAAATGGGGAAAAATTTCACCAAAAGTGCGCAGAAAATATTGTGCGAAAGTTGCACCGGTTCTGCATTACGGATCTGTAGCGTTATGGTAAAAAAAAAACATATAAAGCCATAACGCAAAAGATCTGCAGCTAATATGTACGGTACATGTACTTTGGTTTACTCAACAGCTACAGAAACATCATCAATATATCATATACATTGTTTCTTTATAAGAATTATTTCGATATATCAGATATACAGAGTATATATAGTAGCATTTACTAGTACTTTCACAAAAACGTTATTGCCCACGAACGTTTGGCAACCTTCATATACCCTTTTTCTTTTTTTCCTGCTTGGTTTTTTTTGTGAAGGGCTACTGTGTCTTCATTACTATTACGTTGAATAAATTATATACATTTACAAGTAATAGATATGTATTTCAATGTAAATCTAAACATATTCTTATGTGCGTAGCATTGTTAAGTCGGGCAGCCAATAAATAGTATACATTACAATGAAAAATTTGCACACATGAGCCTTTACATCGCATGTCAAGCATGCCCACTTCTTTGGTATCAGCAAGCACATATCTTACTACCAAAATGACACTTTAAAAGTATCCTGCGTTGATTTCTTGGACGCCAAACTTAGCAGTATTCTACAAAATGTATTGCAATTAAAAAAAATCATTTTCCTCTACCACAAAATATTTTTCCGTACTTGATCTAAACGTGTATAAGTTATAACAAGATGGATATAAAAATAACTAACAGTATTCAATCTCAAAGTCCATTAAACATTCACATAACAGTAGCAGAGCAAAAACGGATCTCCAAAACATTAGAGGTGGGATCAGGTGCCAGGGAAGTAACATTACCGCCCCTCACACCCCACCGTGTGCTCGTTGTCATGAACAAGAAATAACGGCATATTTCGTCGTCAATTCTGTGTTTAAATAATGGGTTGACAATAAGTATGGAAAAGGTCAGTCAGCGTTTGAATCAAAAAAGGGTTTTTGCTGACAAGGTCATTGTATCGACCATAGAACTTGGAAATGATGACTTTAAACTTACTTACACATACAAAGGAAAAGGTTTTCAAATGATTGTAGCTTTATAAAAATGGAAGGATTAACATTTTAATAATTAACTGTATCGATACTTCAATACCCCCTTATCGCATGGACTACTGGACCCTGCGTTGTGCCTATATGGTTTTCATAGTCACCATACCTGATCGATCAACAGAAAATTTAAAATTTCAATAATATCCGAATCAGTACAAAAGACATTATAGTAGAAAAGTAACATGTCTTGATGTACATATTCAATTTTTAAATAGAAAAAGATAAAAAGATATTACGAAATGAAAGATTTATAGAACTTCGAAAAAGCTTACGGGTTAAAATTTGATTGTCAGTGCATTACTTTAAAGTAATTCTCCGTGAATCCCAAGAACATTTTAAAAACATTATAAATGTTTAACTTTAGTATGATGACCTGATTTTTGACATACCAATGAACAATTCTTTTCAAAATTGGTTTTACTTCACAGTACATAATAGATTTTTTGTAATACAATTGTTGCAAACTTTTTAACAACACTCATTAAAAATCCGCATGCAGGTGATGAATGTGTACTGCCGCATAAGTAAGGGAAGTTGGGATTGAAAAGCTAAAGTGATCACCTTTATCATATAGCTTTTTGTTAATTACCTTATAAAGTCTTTTTCAAGAAAATATCCCAAAATGAAATTTTGGGTTTTTTATTATTAAGGATACAATATCAGTAGGAATGGAAATTATTATCATTGTTAATTGGAATATTTATTGGAAATCTATATGTTAGTTGAAGGCCACAGCAAGTGTTTTCTTTTTTTAGAGAAGATTTTGCACAAATTCTGCTTCATATGAATATAAAAATAGGTCTGCTAATAACCAGACATAATTGCTACCAATTATATACCTGGTCTGGTCTTTAAAAAACCCAAAAAGATATTGTCAATCAGAAAATCAAGTATCTCTTTTATATCAACTTCAGAGTACTTGTATTTTCAATCAGAATGTGTTTTAACAAAAAAAAAAATTTCAAATGTCCAATGACGAGGTAAGTAAATTTACGAGTTCCATTTTTATTGAAAAAGCAGCTGTCAAAGATATAAAAAAATACAAATTTATCGTGGGGGAATGGTTGTCCATAAAGTTAAAAAGTCGTACATGTAACCTATTGAGCTGTTGATT
>NW_026937520.1:75000-80139 GCF_032062105.1 Saccostrea cuccullata | reverse complement strand
AAATTATAACCATCACCATGGAAAGTAAAAATGGAAAGTAAAAATGCAGATCTTCATCCTGAAGTTTTAGTTTATATTATGGAAATTCTCAGGTTTTACAAGTGCAGCCATTCAAAGTGCTGAAACAATCCTTATAAAATAAATAGATTGCTTACCCTGATTTTTTTCCCTAATTTTTTTTGGGGTGGTGGTGGACATATTTAACTTATTCCACTCTTCTTTTTGTTTTTAAATACCGTCCGAATCATTGCCGATTATATTAATGGTAATTATTATTATCGGACTTATTCAAAGAACAAGGGCATGATGTCACAGCAATGTTTTAAGGTCCTCAAATTATTCCCATTTTTCAAGTCTTTGACCCTTAACACTTAATTTTTAGCTCACCTGAGCCAAAGGCTCAAGTGAGCTTTTCTGATCACAATTTGTCCGTTGTCTGTCGTTGTCGTTGTCGGCGTTGTCGTCGTCGTCGTCGTTGTCGGCGTTGTCGTTGTCGTAAACTTTTCACATTTTCATCTTCTTCTCAAGAACCACTGGGCCAATTTCAATTAAACTTGGCACAAAGTATCCTTGGGTGAAGGGGATTCAAGTTTGTTCAAATGAAGGGCCACGCCCTTTTCCAAGGGGAGATAATCATGATTTAGAGAAAAATTATTGGCATTTTTAAAAAATCTTCTCCTCAAGAACCACTGGGCCAGGAAAGATGAAACTCATGTAGAATCATCCTCAGGTAGTGTAGATTCAAGTTTGTTCAAGTCAGACCCCCGGGGGTAGGGCGGGGCCAAAATGGCCGATCAAAGTTTTACATAGGAATATATAGAACAAATCTTTAAAAATCTTCTTTTCAAGAACCACTGGGCCAGGAAAGATGAAACTCATGTGGAATCATCTTCAGGTAGTGTAGATTCAAGTTTGTTCAAGTCATGACCCCCGGGGGTAGGGCGGGGCAAAAATGGCCGATCAAAGTTTTACATAGGAATATATAGGAAAAATCTTTATAAATCTTCTTCTCAAGAACCACTGGGCCAGGAAAAATGAAACTTATGTGGTATCATTGAGGTAGTGTAGATTCAAGTTTGTTCATCATGACCCCGGGGGGTAGGGCGGGGCCAAAATGGCCGATCAAATTTTTACATAGTATATAGGAAAAATCTTTAAAAATCTTCTTCTCAAGATGGGCCAGGAAAGATGAAACTCATATGGAATCATCCTCAGGTAGTGTAGATTCAAGTTTGTTTAAGTCATGACCCCCGGGGGTAGGGCGGGGCCAAAATGGCCGATCAAAGTTTTACATAGAAAATATATAGGAAAAATCTTAAAAAATCTTCTTCTCAAGAACCATTGAAACAGGAAAGATGAAACTCATGTGGAATCATCCTCAGGTAGTGTAGATTCAAGTTTGTTCAAGTCATGACCCCCCGGGGGTAGGGCGGGGCAAAAATGGCCAATCAAAGTTTTACATAGGAATATATAGGAAAAATCATTAAAAATCTTCTTCTCAAGAACCACTGGGCCAGGAAAGATGAAACTCATGTGGAATCATCCTCAGGTAGTGTAGATTCAAGTTTGTTCAAGTCATGACCCCGGGGGTAGGGCGGGGCCAAAATGGCCGATCAAAGTTTTACATAGGAATATATAGGAAAAATCTTAAAAAATCTTCTTCTCAAGAACCATTGAAACAGGAAAGATGAAACTCATGTGAAATTATCCTCAGGTAGAGTAGATTCAAGTTTGTTCAAGTCATGACCCCCGGGGGTAGGGCGGGGCCAAAATGGCCGATCAAAGTTTTACATAGGAATATATAGGAAAAATCTTTAAAAATCTTCTTTTCAAGTACTTCAAAGCCAGGATTAGTAATATTTGTATGGAATCATCCTCAGGTAATGTAGATTCTAGTTCGTTCAAATTATGATCCCCTTGGGGGTTAAAATTCAAGCCCCCCCCCAACTTAAATTAACTTTCAGTTCTGATCTGATGTGTTTTTTCCTAGCTGATGTGCTCAGGTGAGCGCTGTTTCTTGTTATTTGCTTCAGATAAAAACTTCGACTTTCATTGATGGTTAAGTTGTCTCTTTTTGTTTCTGGTAAAATGAAGACGGGCACGTGGTGCGCAACAATAATGCATAAGTAATATGTAATTATTAAAAAACAGGAATAAATGAAGGGCATATGATATTTATAAAGGTTATTAAATGAACAAACATATGATTTCACATATAGACATTCAATATTATGGGAGCAATTTTGTTTTTATTTTTACATATGGTTGTCCAGACACATTACACTTGTATTTGTATGTAAACTCATTCAAAATGCGAAAACATTCATCTGGAATTTTACCTCCGTAAAAGGCGTAAAAATTTAAATCACTCTGTTTCAACCAAAGTTTGTAAAAATAAACACCAGTAATAATTACCAGTTATAAGGTATATAGGAAGAAAATCTTTTAAAGACCTTTTTTCAAGAATAGCAAAGTTATATGCTATAATGATATGGAGGCATCCTCAAGTAGTATACCGGTAAAATTCAAGCCCCCAAATCTCTAAACTTTTCATGTGCTTTTTCCATAACCCATGTGCTCAGGTGAGAGATGGGGTCTCTTGTTAAATGCTGTCAATATTGTATCATTGATTTTACAGTACCTTCAGAAGTTGAAAAACTTAGAGCAGAAAAAAGAGGAGAAAACTTCCTGGAACTAGGTTGGTTTATGCCCAAAAGAGTAAATGGAAATCTGAAGGAGTTTAAAATTATGTGTCAAAAAGGTGAGTTCTGATGTTAGCTGTTTAAACTATGAGAATTAATTTATCAAGCCAGACAACTCTGTAAAAAAAAGATATAAAATAAAAATAATTTAAAACAAGTATTCAAATATTCAAATTTTCAGTTTACTCAGGTGACCTATTGCTATCCGTTTTTGTCTGTTGTCTGTCATGCACTGTGTGTTAAAATTTGAACATTTTCTGCTTCTTCTCTGCAACCGCTTTACCAATTTCAACCAATTTTGGCACAAAGCATCTATGGGTGAAGGGGAGCAAAAATTGTGAATTTTGTGGTCCCTGCCCCCTGAGGAGTGGGACCAAAACCACTAAAATTAGTGCAATCTTTAAAAATCTTTTTCTTTACTCCTTGACATCAAGCAGTCCAACTGTTGGCATGATTGATATCAGCATTGAGTCCTTTACCAAAATTGTGAAATTCATGGCCCCAGGGTCAGGGGTTCTGGTGTTAGGGCGGGGCTAAATAGATTATATAGTGAAAATGCATTATTTCTTTGAAAATATTTTTCTCTGCTTCTGGGCAATAAATAAACTAACCAAGAAATTGGTTATATTGAATAAGGTTGCCTCTACCAAAATTGTGAATTTCATGGCCCCTGGGTCAGGGGTTCTGGTATTAGGACGGGGCTCTGTTGATTAGGCCAAGCTTAAAAAATTCTTTGTTTGCAGTTGCCGACCTACAATTTTTAGACTTGGTAGGTAGGTAGACACTGTTTCTTTTTTTGGAAAAAAAATGTTTTCAGATTTTTTATAGATAACAAATAACAGCTAGATCGAGCTTTTCAAAGGCCAACTAAACATGAATAAGCTCCACTCTTGTTATAAACCACTGAATGACAAAAACAAGTCAAAAATTGAAAATGAAACAGTTTCAATATCATGGAAAATAAAAAAAAATTAAATTTACAAAATGGCTTTAAAAAGTTTGGGTCGGGTGCATTTTCAGTGGGTCGGTAGGCAACTGCAAACAACAAAATTTTATTTTAGGCCTTATGAAAGTGAAAATGCATATATTCTTTAAAAATGTTCTCCTCTGCTCTTGGGTATTTAACCAATAAATTATTACATAGCTATGATGAGGAAGGATGTTTCTTTCCAACTTGTGAATTTCATGGCCCCTGGGTCAGGGATTCTGGTGTTAGGGTGGGGCTATATGGGTTATATAGTGAAAATGCATTAATTCTTAGAAAATCTTCTTCTCTGCTCCTGGGTATTAAACAAACAAATTAAGTACATAATTATAATGAGCAAGAATGCCTCTTCTAAAATTGTGAATTTTGTGGCCCATCGGTCAGGGTTAGGGTGGGGTTCTTTTGTTTATATAGTGAACATGCATAAATTCTTTAAAAATCTTCTCCTAGCTCTGCTCATGGGTATTACACCAATAAACTTTGTACATAGTTATGATGAGGAAGGGTGCTTCTTCCCAATTTTTAAATTTCATGGCCCTAGCTGGGTCAGGGGTTCTGGTGTTTGGGTGGGGCTCTAATGAGTATATTCTGAAAATGCATGAATTCTTTGGATATCTTTTCCTTTGCTCCTGGGTATAATGCCAATGATCACAGATTAATGATGAAGAAATGTGCCTCTTCCAAAATGGTTAATTTCGGGATCACTGGATTAGGGGTACTGCAGACAGGGGGGAGGAAGGGGGTGTACATAGTCTGAAAATAAAGTAATAATGTGAAGCTTTGAAATCTGCTCTTTGATATTAATGAACCACTTATGATGAAATGCAATTTATATTGAAATTTCCAAAATTTTGAAATATATGGCTTAGGGTCAGTGGTTCCTCTGGGTTGGGTTGCACAACTGGTGGTTATAAAGTGGAAATGCATTTTCTTTTTGTTAATTTGATCTGTCTGTGGGTATTACCTTAACCACCCTCACAATTCTAGTGGTTCAAAGTACAAAAATTGCATTTATTTTCATTTAATATACTTTAAATTTTCCAATTATTGCAGAAAATGTGTAGGTCACCGTATTATTTCTTAAGATAGGAGACATGAATAAACAGAAGTATATGTCAACAAAAAATTGCTTTTTTGTAAACAGTACGTATTATGAAAAATATTCAAAAAACTGGTTAAAACGCATAATTCTGATGCTGAATGTTCCCAAATACTTCCTACTTATAAGATACTTTTGAATTGTGAATATCAGGGAAACTATTTTACATTAGAAGTACAATAAAGCAAATGACTGAATGAAGAGACCGTAAAAGGAGTTATTGCCCTTGTGAATATTTTTTAAAGATTGAAAAATTGATTAAATAAAGAAAATATGCATTTTTAAAATTCCTTTTTTCACAATATTTATCAGTAAACCTATTGAAAAGCATTCCTTCAAAAGATATTGTTCTA
>NW_026937520.1:65000-70000 GCF_032062105.1 Saccostrea cuccullata | reverse complement strand
TAAGGCATGTAGTGACAATTTCAACTAGATGCTGTCAGGAGACAGTAATACCCGCACTATGGTGTTTGCCTCTAAATATACACTCATTCATATTGGACTTTCCAAGGAAGAAGTCAAAATAATTCTATAATTATCACCGTACATGTATTCGTCAAATTGAACATAAAATTTTCAGATGACCATATCAACTCTGAGCCTCACATATGTATTTTAAAATACTTAATTCATAACAAGTCTGAAATAACAGAATTTAATTAATGATTGAAGTAAATTACTTATTCAAATAAATAATTTTCCCATTATTTGGAACTTTTTAAATTTACTTTCTCAACGACATAAAATATTATTTTAGTACAAAGCGTTTTTGATGAATTTATCAAAATGTGCAAACTGATTTTAGTATTTGGTCGGGAAAAAAACCCATTGAAAATACAACCCGATTAATTTGTCAATGCCTATCCCCCCCCACACACACACTCTCTCTCTCACTCTCACATTTTTTTTAAAAACATAGTTTAGTTAATTATGATAGTTTGAAATTTGTTCTTGTACTAAACAGTTTTATTTTCTACATTCACATTGGGTTTGCGTCACCCATTATCATATTTATAGATATCACCTCTCGGCACACCTCGGCCAAATTCATACTGGCAACGGAATCAGCAAAGGTTTGTCGAATGAGATTATTTAGCACATGTATGCTGACGATGCAGTGTGGTCAGTTAAAATCATTTGTGTTTTAATTGGATTATATGGATTGATTATATTTCATGAATTCGTTGTCACGACCTATGACATTCGGTAAGTACAAGATTTAGTATAGATTGCATAAAAATAAATAAATGCAAATGGTTAGGTTGAAGTTCAAAAAGGGTCAACATGGTCAAAGATCATCGCATGCCACAGTCGACAAATTTCACATTGTCAAGTTATCTCCCGTTGCGGACATTCAGTATATAACAGACGCAGATCCCGATTTTTTTTTCAGAAAGGGGGGGGGGGGGGGGGTGTCACACCTCAGTCAAAAAAATCAGCCCAAGATTTCCCGAGATGGAAATAAAAAATAATAAAAACAATGATGGTGGAGTCCCTGTTTTCTAAGGGGGAGGATGTCCAAAGTCATTTTTATTCTCTACAGTACATATATAGTCTTATTTAAATAACTGCTAATTCCAGGGGGGGGGGGGGTTCTGATCTCCCTAGCCACTGACTCCCTGTACCTGAAATGACAATTGATCTTATGACTCCATAATAGTAGAAAATTTTTTCATTTGACTATTTATACATATTTTGTTTCCTATGTTTATGTATTTTTGTCTGTCCACGGAAACTTTAACCTTGCCCATATTTTTTAAGTGGATTGAGCTATACACATGGCTTCAATTTTTCATAGGTAAATTTCTTTTGGCAAAACCTTTTAATGGGTACCACCAATTTTGACCTCTTGATCTCTTGACCTTGGAGTTTGACCCAATTTTACAAGAAAAATACCTTGAACTTGGCGTAAGTTTTGAACAGGTGGTGCTAGGACTTTCATGCTCTTACATGTGTAATCATTGTGAACTTTCAACAGGTATAATTATTTTTGACCTAGACCTTAGAGTTGAATCCAATTTAACTTTAACCTTGGCAATAACTTTTGAACAGGTGAGGAAGTTCTAGGGATTTCTCCCTTTTTTCACATGTGTATTCCTTGTGACAAGACTTTCCCTTTGATACCAACAATTTAGACCCTTTGACCTTGACCTTGGAGTTTGACTTACATTTGAGAAACTTCAACCTTTGCCAAAAGCTGCCATAACAGTTGCTGTCACAACAAACAAACAAATTACTAAAAAAAAACACAGAATACATGTACATATTTTATATTCAACAGATATACATCTGGTCATTTCTCTAGTTCTCCCTTGAATGAGACATGGTGATGTAAATTTTAAAAAATAATTATAAGAGTTGAAAAGGTTGTGCATATTGAAATATACTAAGCTCTGCGGATGAATTAGATATACCAGTTTAGCTTTATTTTGCTACCCAAAGCACCTTGATTAACTATTTATAAGCATACTGTTTTCTGAAATGTACTGATTTCTGTTGTCCATCTGTTTATCTGCAAACTTTTCACATTAACTTCTTAAGAACCACTGGGCTAATTTCAACCAATTTACATTTAAATATGCAGGGTACTTTTTAAGCGCCCGGATCGATAGATCCCGGGCGTATATTGTTTTTGTCCTGTCTGTTTGTCTGTTTGTCTGTTTATCTGTTTGTCTGTTTGTCAACTTTAACCTTGGCCATAACTTTTGAACAATAAGGGATAGAGACTTCATATTTGGTAAGCATACTCCACTAATAAAGTCCTTTCAAATGACTTCAAGGTCAATGACCTTGTGACCTTGACTAAGACTTATATGCTAAAAATAGCTTTTTCCACTGTTTGTCATAACTTTTAGACTTCATATTTGGTATGCCATAGGAGACATCAAGGTCAATGATCTTGTGACCTTGATATTTGCTTTTTCCACTGTTTGTCATAACTTTTGAACCATAGGAGATAGGGACTCCACTGATAAAGTCCTTTCAAACGACGGCAAGGTCAATGATCTTGTGACCTTGACTGTGACGGATATGCTAAAAATAGCTCTTTACACTTTTTGCCACAGTTTTTGAACCATAGGAGATAGGGACTTCATATTTAGTACGCATACTCCACTGATTAAGTTCTTTCGAATGACACCATGGTCAATGACTTTGTGACCTTGACTGTGACCCATATTCTAAAAATAGCTTTTTCCACTGTTTGTCATAACTTTTGAACCATAGGAGATAGGGACTTCATATTTGGTATGCATACTCCACCGATAAAGTCCTTTCAAACGATGGCAAGGTCAATGATCTTGTGACCTTGACTGTGACGGATATGCTAAAAATAGCTCTTTACAATTTTGCCACAGTTTTTGAACCATAGGAGATAGGGACTTCATATTTAGTACGCATACTCCACTGATTAAGTTCTTTCGAATGACACCATGGTCAATGACCTTGTGACCTTGACTGTGATCAATATGCTAAAAGAAGATTTTTTTAACTTTGTTGCCGCCGGGCGCGTAGTGTTTCACAAACACATCTTGTTCCAACATAAATCTTCTTCTCAAGAACAGCAAAGACATTTATTGTCCCCATTTTTGCTAAAGGTAGGGTACATTAAATCTCATTTCTTTGTCAATCTGCCCATCTGTCACAATAAATTTAACCTTGGTCATCATGGTCATATATTTTGAATGAGAAGAGATAGGACTATTATATTAAACATGTGTATTAGTATTAAATGGGACAATACCATTCTACATACACTATGATTTTCATTACCCATGATCTTGAAGTTTGACCTAATTTCCTTAAAAAAATTAATTGCTTTCAGGGAAGACTGGGCTTTTTGCATAAAAAACGTCATTTTTCAACCCCCATTTGATCCCCCAGGGCAAAATCAAAATTCCAAAACCTTACTGCACATCTACAAGACCCCACCAACCATCTCCCAAAAGCTGGTTAGGCTACTGAGTAAAATGTAGAAGGAGTTCAGGGAAGACGGGGCTTTTTGGACAAAAAACGTCATTTTTCGACCCCCATTTGACCCCCCGGGGCAAAATCGAAATTCCAAAACCTTACTGCACATCTACATGACCCCACCAACCATCTCCCAAAAGATGATTAGGCTACTGAGTAAAATGTAAAAGGAGTTCAGGGAAGACAGAGCTTTTTGCTTAAAAAACGTCATTTTTCGACCCCCATTTGACTCCCTGGGGCAAAATCAAAATTCTGAAAGCTTACTGCACATCTACATGACCCCACCAACCATCTCCCAACAGCTGGTTAGGCTACTGAGTAAAATGTAGAAGGAGTTCAGGGAAGACGGGGCTTTTTGGACAAAAAACGTCATTTTTCGACCCCCATTTGACCCCCCGGGGCAAAATCGAAATTCCAAAACCTTACTGCACATCTACATGACCCCACCAACCATCTCCCAAAAGCTGGTTAGGCTACTGAGTAAAATGTAAGAGGAGTTCAGGGAAGACGGAGCTTTTTGCTTAAAAAACGTCATTTTTCGACCCTCATTTGACCCCCGGGGGCAAAATCAAAATTCCAAAAGCTTACTGCACATCTACATGACCCCACCAACCATCTCCCAACAGCTGGTTAGGCTACTGAGTAAAATGTAGAAGGAGTTCAGGGAAGACGGGGCTTTTTGGACAAAAAACGTCATTTTTCGACCCCCATTTGCCCCCCGGGGCAAAATTGAAATTCCAAAACCTTACTGCACATCTACATGACCCCACCAACCATCTCCCAAAAGATGATTAGGCTACTGAGTAAAATGTAAGAGGAGTTCAGGGAAGACGGAGCTTTTTATACGCCCGTCTTAAGACGGGACGTATTATGTTATAGGCTTCGTGTCCGTCCGTTGACCCTGTCCTGTTAGCTTTTCGTTTCCGGCATAACTTTTATACTATTAGGCCTAGGATTATCAAACTTTGTCATCTGCACATCTTGGGTAGAAGGTGTGTCGCGCACAAAAAGTATCTCCCTTTAAAAGAAGATATAGCCAAATATGGAAAAATCCTTTCCGGCCCATAACTAGAAAACTATAAGACTTACAATCATCAAACTTGGCCAGTTTATGCATCTTAGGTAGAAGGTGTGTCGCGACCTATTTCAAGGTCACTGTGACCTTTGATTTAAATGAAATTTAAAAAAAAAATGTGTCTTTTTACTATTCATTTACACATCCCAAATAATGTAAGAGTATTGCACTGTCCTTATTAAGAAAGTGTTAAATCAAGAAAATACTTTTTTTTTTTAAAGCATATACTTGACAGCAAATATTGTGTATGTTAAAGAAATCCTACCTCTCCCATGAGTGTAATTATCAAGCACTGGTCAAGAAGAATTTTGGTAACAGAAAATTGCATGTCAAATTAGAGAAAAATTAATGAGTTTTGAGT
>NW_026937520.1:12500-60000 GCF_032062105.1 Saccostrea cuccullata | reverse complement strand
AAATATTCAAAAATATAAATTATTAATTATGTAAGACCCCTAACTCTTTGGTAAGTGGCTATACATCCCTCTCGCCCACCTAATTTTACTCCTGTAAGATTAATCATGAAACTATGTGGTGAGATGAAAAGAAAAATATGTTGGAAAAAATTAAATTTTGCAGACTAGCAGACCCTACACGATGAAAAATAAAAAAAAAAGTTAAAAACAATACATTTGTACATCTAAGTATATGGACATAAGAATGGTCTATTAATTATATATGATGATAAAAATTGAAGAAGCAAAAAGTTCACATAGAAAGTCATTCACATAATGTTCATGGAAACAGCTCTTGATAATTAACCGAATTAGTTTGATTGTTCTCACTTTTAACATACACGCTCACTAATTCTTTTCTGCAACAGTCATCATATTTAGAATTGATTTTCGGCATGGGATATGTCTTTTTGGCATGTATTTAAAGACACGGAATCTTGTGCACACGAATTACATATAACTTCACCAATAGAATAGGATTACATTTAGAACACAGGGTTTTCGTCGTTTTTATCACACGGAACTGGAAACACTACGTCTATATTCTGTTGCTCTGCAAGGTCAGCTGGGATGAAAGAATGTTGGTTCCTTGGTCTTCATCAAGTAACGGTCAGTTAGGAATCTGGAAAGTTCTTTTAATTGGTACATGATTGAAATGGTGATGATTTTGCTATATCTAGGATGGAATCTTATGATACAATTAATGGTTAACAAGTACAATCACAATCCAAAAAGTACACAACAGCAATAACTATGCAAATGACACCATATACTTTCCTACGCATGTAACTAAATGATAAAGAGAAAGTAAGTATGACAACAGAAGTACTGATGTATTGTACTGTTCACCAGCAGTTTAAGGAACAAGTCCGGCTAGCACATAATTCACAAGTACACGACATACATCAAACACAACTGAGCCTAAAATATTCTTAAACATTTTAAAGCGCTATACATTCATCTTGCCTAAAGAACCTATGTAGTTAATGCATTGAACTGGAATAGCATTAGGTAGCAAAATTCACCGATAAAGATGGCAATAAACCTAAACCCAGTACATTATATATGCACTATACTTAACTATTGAAATGTTCCTGCAACTACAAGAATGAATGAATAGTAATTAACTGTATAAATTATGAAATAAAGCACGAACCCTAATTAGATTTTGAAAACTGGAGAGCAATAAGAGCTAAATTAAGAAATTTGTTTGGAGATGCTGGCCAGCTTTATTCCCAAACTAGCACTATGGAACAGCTATTATTCCTCTCTAGTGATGTGTCGAAACCAAATCTTGAACCAAATAATAACTTAATAAATCTATCTTTAAATTTAATAAAAGTTTAATAAAAGTAAAATGCAAAAAAAAAAAATATATTAATTTGGTATAAGAGAGATTGCATGTGTGGTAGTATGTTTTTGGTGTAGAAGACTGCATTTCAGAGTGTGAACTGATTGTGACTGTCTTGTGAAACCTTGTTTTATGCTTGATAATTATCCTCACACACTTTTAAAACATGATTTCGTTGTTGTGAAATGTAATTTAGAAATTGGGATACTCTCATTAATGGGATGCCATGTTCCATTCTGCTCCAAATGGCTGGCCTATTGTTTCTGAAGTTTACTCTAAACATCCATCTTCCATTTACATTTTTACGAATTTCAGAGATGTGCGATACATTTTGGTAAATAAAGTTATTTCTGTTTAGTCTTCCATTATCCAGTTCTTCTAACAAATTATCCAAGTTTCTCTCATTTTCCAAAAGGATAAGACGTGATATTCCTGGTCCTGTGTCATGAATATGAACCCAATGCTTGTCTCCATTTCTGTTACCACATAGAATTTCCACTTCTTCGTCCAATATTCTTGCATCTAGAATTTTGTCAGCTTGTTTGTATTCATAACCATCTGCATTTATATGCACATTACGCACAGCATTTTTCTTTTCAGGAGGGCAAAATCGACATATTGCCACATTGTGGGGTTGTCTTGGAATACCATCAGTTTGTTGTTTTTGAGTGTTATAATTATGAGTAGAATTGGTCATAGCATTAATGTTGTTAGTTCTTGTACTGCAAGCACAATGTTGACATGAGGACAGATTTCTAGAAGACTGTTCTGTGTTGATGTGGATCGTTGACCTGCTTGTTGATCAGGAAGAGCTTTTGCTGTGTTTGGTTTGAAATATTTCAGTTGATTTTGTTTCTTTTTCTTCTTTCCTAACATTGTTTTCTCCATATGGAATGTGTTTCTTAAGTTTGATGGGACATATTCAGATTTTCGCCACTGCGCACCCTTTTTGTTATGGTAATTTACTTTGTACCAGGTAATACCATTTTGTCGCTTGGCTTCTAAAATAGTCTTAATGGTTTTGTCTGGTGCAGGAGGCTGCTCTGGGGTTTTAGTGTTTTTCTGCATCTGTTTGTCATGGTAAGTTTGGCCTGGGAGTACACCTGGTTGAACTTGTATCTGGACATGTGGTGTTGGATGGTTTGGTTGTTGGTCATCAGTGGAGGAAACATCAGAGTCTTCATCGGATTCAGAATCTTCACCATAATTTGGTCAATCATCTGGATAATCTTGCTGCATTTACAAGGTTTTTAATTGGTTTATCATCTAAACATTTTGCAAGTTTGCAAGTGTGGTTTGGCCCTTTTCTGAGAATGTAGTATGGTCCAAACCAATGACAATACAGTTTAGGTGGGATCCCAGTTGGAACTTTTGGCATGTAAAGCATGACTTTGTCTCCTGGCTTATATTTTGGCATTTGAGCTTTCTTGTCATGCTGTGTTTTGTACTTTTCCTGGTGTCTTTGGATATTTTCAGTTGCGATTCTTTTTGCTACCTTGAGATTTTCTATGATCTTGTTGACATGATTTTGATGGTCCCTAGACATGTTTTCTTTAGGAATCAAAGCTGTGTCAATGGGCAATCTCATTTCTCTGCCAAACAGAAGATAGTATGTAGAATGTCCTGTGGATTGTGTTGCAGGTGTCATTCTGTAGGCCATCATAATGGAAGGGAGGATTTCATGCCAGTTTTCATATTTTCCATCAGTGTATGCTCTAAGTGATTGCAGTATGAAGCTATTCCTTCTTTCACAGGCTGCATTGGTCTGGGGGTGATACAACGTAGTGTTCTTTTTAGTAATTTGGAAAAGTTCACACAGAGCAGCAATAAGTTTTGATAGAAATGCTTGTCCACGGTCTGTGACTATTGTGCGTGGTGCTCCATATCTTGTGAAGATTTCTCTGAACAGAATGCTGGCAATTTCATTACTGGTTTCTGTATACATTGGGAAAGCTTCACACCATTTTGAGAAACTGTCTACTACTAAGAGAATATAATTGTATTTCTGTTTTGAAGAAGATGACTTTTGGATAGGTCCTAGAATGTCAATGTGAATTCGGCTGAAGACGTCTTCTATTGGCATGGGTTGGAGTGGTGCTGGTCTGGCATGGGTATCTCTTTTAGACCTCTGGCATCTTTCACAAGTGGTAGTGTATTCTACTACATCAGTATACATTCTTGTCCAGTAGTATTTGAGACGCAGAGCTTCAAAGGTTCTTTCATAGCCTTGATGACCACCTCCAGCTAAGGAATCATGGTATGACTTGAGGAGATCATCTCTTAAGCAGCGGGGCATAGCAAGTTGCTTGATTATTCTTTGATGTCTTGGTACACCACGGTTTCTGTCTTGGTACAAATGATAGAGTATGCCATCCACCAATTCAAATGAATAACTTTGTAACCACTCGTCTTGCTGATCCAGCATCCTCAGGTACTTGCTTTGTAGATTTATACAGGTAGATTTCCTCAAAATCTGGGCAGTTTTGCTGTAAACCTTTTAGTTCAGGATTGATACGTACTTCTGTCGGAGGTGTTTGGTTGCAATCAACTGGTGCCACTGGTTGAATGATGCAAAGCCTTTCATTTTCATATTTATATGTAAAAGTTACTCCAAGCAGCTTGTTTTGATCATCTACTGTCACAGGATTAAGGCTGTTTAATACATCACTCTCTGATAGTGATGCTGTATTTTGATAAGTGATGTCATAATCTCTTCTGGACAACCCATCTGCATTTTGATTTGTTTTCCCAGACTTATGAATAATTTCAAAATTGAAACCTTGAAGTAAAAGTGACCATCTTCCTAATCGTCCACTCATGTTTTTAATGTTGTCCAACCATTTCAACGCAATGTTGTCTGTGTAGACAAGGAATTTAGAGTTTGCAATGTAAGGCTTGAATTGTTTGATGGCTTCAACAAGACTGAGACCTTCTTTTTCTGTGATGTGCCATTTCTTTTCTTCCTTATGCAATTGTCTTCCTCCATAGGCTATAGCATGTTCTCGTCCACTGTCATCCTTTTGTCCTAAAACAAACCCAATCGCTTAATCTGATGCATCCGTGGAGATGATGAAGGGTTTCTTGAAGTTGGGATACCTCAGAATTGGTGCTGACATTAGTCTCTGCTTTAGAGTTATGAAGGCAGTTTCCTGCTCTGGTCCCCAAGAGAACTTTATATCCTTGGACAGGAGTCGGGTTAGTGGGGAGGCAATTTTGGCATAACCTTCGATGAACTTTCTATAGTAGTTGCATACTCCTAAGAATGACTTAACTTGTTTTGATGATTTTGGGGTAGGGAAGGAGTCAATGGCTTTAGTTTTTTCTGGATCAACGTATATACCATCCTTGGAAATGATGTGGCCTAGATATTTTACTTGTTTGCAGGCAAATTTGCATTTTGATGGCTGTAGAGATAGTTTGGCTTGTCGGAGTCGAGCGAATACAGCATTTAAGTCTTCAAGATGTTGCGGAAATGACTTTGAGAAAATGATGACATCATCTATGTAAACCAAAGCTGTGCTCCATAGAAGATTCTGAAGAACTTTTGTCATAAGTGCCTGGAAAGAAATTGGGCTGTTCATCAAACCAAATGGCAGTCTTTTGAATTGGTATACACCTTGATGTGTGATAAAGGCTGACTTTGGTTTTGAGCACTCTGCTAAGGGAATTTGGTAGAATCCACTGGCTAAATCGATCACTGAAAAGATTTGGGCACTTGCTTCTCCTAAAGTGTCGATCACATCTTCGAATCGAGGAAGGGGAAAGGACATGGATTCCGTGCACTTGTTAAGCTTCCTGTAATCGATTGCCATTGTGACCGACGCTCGGGGAGGGTAGGGGTCCACTTGGAATAAGTAGTGCACCCTATTGCACACACGTGCACACCTGACCTCAACACTGGGTCACGCAGTAACCAATAGACATGGTTACTGTCCTTGACATGGATTTGTCAAGGAATAAGACATAAGATAAAATGTCTTTACAGTCTTTATTAAAGGAGTAATTTGTACATTATTTACAATCCAAGACTGGGTCTGTCAGCTGCTTGCTCTCGCCCTAGCTTCTAACTCTCTTACTGCTAAACCACTACTGCTGAGATTATCTCTTGTTCTGTTTGACAAAATTATAATCTTAGCCGTAAGGTACATTGAGTGATTATTTGATTTACTCAAGATTCTTTGACATCTTTACAATAGATTTTTATATGACCAGGTAAAGTGTGAATTACTATGACACCTATACTGTCTTCAGGGTCACAAAAGATAATTGCACAGGGGATTAACTAAATTGACTTCCAAGACTAGATAACAATGTACTAGATGTAGTATATACAAGCCATCTGCTTAACTTAAAAACTTTAACGAAATTTGTATCAATTAAATGCTACAATGAATAAAATAGAAAACTGTAGTTTAAATAGAAATCTAAATATTGTAATATTCAAAAATATAAATTATGTAAGACCCCTAACTCTTTGGTTAGTGGCTATAATTTTCAGCTTCTTTTCTGAAACCACTGAACCAATTTCAACCAAAGATCTGGGTATGGAATGTATAACGAGGCGGCCCTGTCTCTAAATCTGGTTGAAGTTTTTTACAAACATGCCCACGATGTGTCCTTTCAAAATCATTTTATTTTTTGGAATTATCTCTTACCGTTTTTCCGCCAGAGGTTTGGGAAAATGGTGCATTTTTTTCAATAATTACAACTTTTGATGTAACGATGTTATCACGACGTTACTGATTTTAACGTTACGTTAAATGAAATCTGTAAATCCTCTTAACTGAGAACTATTTACTTAATCCTGCAAATATTCAAGTAAACCATTTTGAACTATCTTTCAATTTATCATTCACTGTTGATAGTTTGAAATAGTTTAATAATTTTAGAAATATATATTTTTTTAACAAACTATTGTACCAAACACGCTTTTAGTATACGAAACTTTATTCATCCAGATGAAATGAGGTGAGTACTTAAAAAATTGAACGTATAGTTTTTGAAGTTGGAATTTTTTTTTGGCAATGAAAAAGTTATCAACAGAACTCCCCCTTTCATTCCAACAAATGACGGCGCTATAAATGTTGGGTCTTTTTATGAACATATTAATTACTCCCTATTTCGGGGTTATATGATATGCCTCTTTCAATTTTCTTTGATTTTAGATTTTTTACCCTCGCTTGAAAAGTGGGAGGGTATACAGTGATCGGGTTGTCCTTCCGTCTGTTACGCTTTGGGGGTACCTCTCTTTTATGTTTTGCCGTTGAGTTTTGCCAAAACGTGTCGGATCAAAAAGTAAAATAAAAGGTGCACAATAGCAATATGTTATTAAGATTCTGTGAAAGTTTCATTGAATTTCATTTAGTGGTATAATAGGATATGTGGATAAGAGACAGGTACCCTTAAAGCGTAACAGACAGACAGACGGGTGGACATATCGATTACTATAACCCTCCTGATTTTCAAGCGAGTTAAAAACATCTTTCTGGGAAGGGATCCCAGAATGTAGTAGTACAATGTAGTAGTACTGTCTTACAGGCATGGTTTTCTAAACTTGTAGAAATAAATATTATACTACATGTACATTGAAATGTTATGTGTATGATTTATATACTGTAAAACGAGAAAATTTGGCACATATGTATTTTAGCGCATACGCAAGTGGGAATGCATTGGCGCAAATAAATTTTAGTGCTTGCACTTGTCAGTAAAATATATAACTGTGATTTTTTTTTATCCACACCCCTATTTGCCTTTTTGGTTAGTCAAGCACGGAAACACATTAGCACCCCCGCATATCAGTAAACATTCGTTATGTGTTGCTAACATGTGGACGATGTACAATGTTAAAATTTATTTTATTTCTATTTTCAAATAAAAGAAATGGAGTATTTACTCATTTAAATCACATTAAAACAATGCATGCATCGACAGAAAATTACTTAGATAAAACGGTAATCCTAATCAGGTATTGTCTGCAAGCTCAATCGCCATGCTTGATTGCATTGTTTACCTCGAGGCGATAGATGATTGACACGCCGAGAAGCCAAACTTTGAAGGTGCTAATGATAATAATTGGGTAACAACTACCGGGGTAAAAATAGTTTAATTAAATTATAATTTGGCAGAACTTTCTGTCTTCCGAACATGTGCAGTGCTAGTGTGTATATAAAATCCAATGACCCTTCGACATTACGTAATCGCACGTTCCGGTTTACATGTACTTATGTAAAAGCTTTGAACACACACAAAAAAATGATATTTGAAATCCTTTAGCGCACAATAAATTTTAGCGCTCAGGGGCTTTTGCGCCAAAGGTGCTAAAATTAGTAGTGCGCCAAATATTCTCGTTTTACAGTAGTTTATCCACGTCAGCTATGGAAGTCTGTGCGTTTTGTTTTCTGTGCAATGCGCAGTCACTTGCATTGATGTCGGCTGTAAACGATCGACCAACGGTCAAAGTCGAGAGGAGATCAACAGAAAATAGGAAAGGACTGTCTCTAGTTTGAAATTAAATTCTTGATATAAACTTGTTCATTGGTAGTCATCATTGTACATCTTGATAATCAGTAACCCCCCCTCCCCCCACTTCTATATACTTTTCTATTTAAATTAAGCAAAATACAAATGATTGAAATGCAGAATAGCAAAACACTTAATCTAAAAATACCAAAACTTAGTTCAAGTCCCTTTTCTTATTTAAACTTTTTATAAGCTACATATTGAGACACTTTTGCAGTTACATGTACATGTATGTTATTAATATACGAAAACTAATGTTATTTTGTGTCATGTGGCCACCGTCACTACGGCGAGCATTTTTTTTTTTACAGAGTTATGCCTAGGTCACATTTAAGCCGATGGTCGAGCGACCAAATTTTTCTGGTATCGTCGGCCGAAAAATATGATCGACCGACATTTGTATCGGGCGAAGCGGAGCAGTCACATTAATTCCTAGGTACACCGATGATTTCAAAAGTTTGAATATTTTTTTTGTCGGCGTATTGTCGTAAACAAATCCGCAGACAATCGGCAGTTTTACCGCCCAGTTGTTAATGCATGCATGCTTTTACAAACCGTATTCCAATTCGAACACGTTGCTTTGCTTAAGTTACAATCATGGGTCCAGTGAAAGGAAGTCCCAAAAAAAAGAAAAACAGTGAGGATACACATACATTATCCCACGAGCAGCGGTTACTCGCGGAACTCGCGGATATTTATCGAACGCGTATAATACTTGGTTTACAGTATTTGTCAAATTTCGCTGGTAAATGGATTATTAAACAAATAAAATAAAAAGACATTATTTCTATATTTATTACTGCATTTTTTTTATTAAATTATCTGATGATTTCAATATACACATATGTATACAAGCAGTAAACAATCAATTTCTGTTATCAATTGCAGCGTCTTGCCAAGTTACAGCCCCAACTGGGCTGGAGTAGTAGTGTTTCAGGTATGTTCGTACTTTATGTCCCTCTCTTGTTGCACGGGGTGCACGAGCAGCGAGTTCTACATCAGCTAGAACTCTGTTGTCTCTCCATAAACCTGGAATGACGTTACCTTGTTCATCTTCTTCGTCCAAATCTTGATTTTGTAGTTGGGGATACCTAACTCTCATGATGTTATGCAGCACTAAACAGGCCTTTACGATGCAACGAACAGTCAAGTGCTGGGTCTGAAGCGTAGTCAGGAGGCAGCGCCAGCGACAGGCCAGGATACCAAATGCGTTCTCAACTACTCGGCGAGCTCGCGAAAGTCTATAATTAAATATCCTCTCCTCATAGGTCAAGGCTTGCTGAGAAAAAGGGGTCTGCATCCAGTTACAATGGGGAAATGCATTGTCTCCAATTAAAAAGTACGGTACAGGGTGGTCATCGTTAGGCAAAGGCGAAGCATCTGGTAGTCCTAGGCGGCCTTCACGCAGATCTGACTCTAGGGAAGACTCATTAAAGACACCGGCATCTGAGTTTGATCCAGGCGCACCAATGCTAGCCCATAGGAACTTGTAGTCAGCGTCTACAACAGCAAGGAGGACGACAGAATAGAATCCTTTGTAGTTATTATCGGTCGCAGCAGCGGCCGATCTATTTGTGGTTGTGTTAGAAAGTGCACATGGGGAAATGAGACGTTATTATTTATCAGTTCAGTAAAATATTTCTTAAATGATAACAAGTTTAAACTCACGAGTAAAATATTTTTAAAACTTGCCTTAAACTTAAGTATTGATTTTTCTTATTATGTTTCAATTTCATTATCAATTCTCATCAGATAATTGATTGTTTATGATTATATAAAAAGAGTTAACAATAAATACTCCCCAGCCTCGGAGTGTGTAAGCTATGAAAGGAAATCGTCATGATTTTCCGGATAATAATGACGTGCCCAAAGTGCATGGTAAATAAAAATTGAAAAGTTTTTCAACTAGTAAAAATTGTTTTGAATATGCTCTACGGCTGCAAATGACAAAAAGATAATTTTCTACATTTTGCACAACGGCTTGCAGCATAGCCTACTCTGCAGAAACAATGGGCATTATCTTGTGACCAAAATCCAGGGTGTCAGCACGTGGTTTATTTTGAGAGGCCTACATCTTCATTTTGATGACAATAAATTCTTATCATTGACATTTTTTTTACATCGATGAATCTTATTATGAGCAAATGCTGTACATGTCTATTTATTTATTTATTTTTTTAGCTCATTCAAGTGCTTTTGATGATCACAATCTGTCCGTTGTCTGTCGTCGTCGTCGTTGTCGTTGTTGTCGTCGTTGTCGTCGTCGTCGTCGTAAACTAATTTTCATCTTCTTCTCAAGAACCACTGGGCCAATTTCAACCAAACTTGGCACAAAGTACACTTGGGTAAAGGGGATCTGAAATGAAGGGCCACACCCTTTTCCAAGGGGAGATCATGAATTTGTTAAAAATTAATGGCATTTTTAAAAAATCTATTCTCACCTTTGGGCCAGGATAAACTCCTTGGAAGCGTAGATATTTGCATGGAAGGGTGGGGCGCTTTTTACATAGGAATATATTGGAAAAATCTTTAAAAATCTTCTTCTTGGGCCAGGATGTGGAATCATCCTGAGGTTGTAGATTCAAGTTTGTTCAAATCATGACCCCCGGGGCAAGGGCGGGGCCAAAATTTGATGCTTTAAAAATCTTCTTCTCCAGAACCATGGGCAATTTTAATCTTGTAGAACATTGTCCATGACCCCCGGGGCAAGGGTGGGGCCACTTTTACATAGGTATATAGGCTTTAAAAATCTTCTTCTCAAGAACCACTGATAGTGGAATCATATGTGCTTTGCCATCAAGGGTGGCACCACATGCATGGTGAAAGTTCCATCGGGAACCAAACTTCATAGAAAAATCTTTACTTCTTCTCCAGAACCACTGGGCCAGGAAAGATGAAACTCATGTGGAATCATCCTGAGGTAGTGTAAATTCAAGTTTGTTCAAATCTGGTGTGTTTGGTATTGCTAAAACCTCCGATGCAAACTCATCTACCAAAGCCTTACAAACCTACAAAACAAAATATATAATCTGGCAAATGAACTTGAAGGAAAATGAAAAAGTAATACAATTGTTTTAGAATTATATTGATTATTTCAAAATATAATCATACCTCGGGTACAAAAAGAGATATTGTTTTTCCTAGCCGATGTGCTCATGGGCCACACGAAAAGTCTGAAATTCCAACTGCAGCATAACTGATGCATCCAGAACATTGTCCCTGACTTTGGTGGCTGCTTGAAAAGGGGGTGAGTGTTATGGCTAATCTTGTGTTTGGTATTGCTAAAACCGGGCCTTCAAACCTAGTGGAAGGAAAATGAAAAAGTGTTTTAGAATTAGATTATTTCAAAATATAATCATACCTCGGGTACCACACGAAAGTTTCCAATTTGTTATCCTTTATCTGGGTTCTAGTGGTTGCCTTTGCCACTTTTTGTAATCCTTGGGGAGACTCTATGGAGAAGCTCCACAAACATATTAAACGACATCCTCAAAAATTGCTTAAAATCTTCATGCGCCTCATTCATTAGCTCATGCATTAGTTTTTCGTATTGCCCAAATATTGGGCGCCTCTGAATCCAGGGTCTTACCCAATATGAACGTCGATTTCTTCTCCCTCGGGCATCTTCCTCTACAAGATTCAGCAGGGCCAGAAGCAGTAGATTTTGTCTTATGTGCATCATCAGAAGCCTCAAACGCAATTGCTGAATAATCATTTGCAACCAAGTTACCATCGCTTCAACTTTTGATAAAAAAAAAAAGTTTGCAGCATGACGTCGTCCGCTTGGCCGTTGCTTTTCGACCGATAGGCGGTAGATGCTAAAAGTAATCAGTATAAGGTCCGCTGTCCATCAGGCGATTTATCAAAATTGCCGGATAAACCAGTCGACCCTCGGTCGATTTCGGGTCTTCCATCGGTGCCCCTCGGACAACAAATTTAGAAAAACCCAAAACCTAAATGTCGAGCGACCGACGACAGACATAAAAACTGTCTAGCGGTGGTCGGACGATGATCGAGGGTTGCTCGAAGGACTTCTCAACGACTGTTTGAACCATAGAAATCGGCCACCGACGCAGAAAAAATTATAACTTGGCCCGATGGACAAAAAGTTAGTCGGCCGATGAAAAAAGAGGTCAAAATCGAGCCAGACAACGGCCGATTAGCTGACGATTGTCGCTCGAAGAATCCCATTTTTGCCTAAAAACCGGCCGATGGTCGTTTTTGGAAATGTGACTGGGGTTTTAGGTTTGTCATTCCAGGATTACCATTAGAAAGCGAGATTGGGTTTCTAACAAAATAAGTTTTTTTTCTTGAAAGTTGTTTTTATGAAAAATTCTTTTAAAATATACCTCACAAACAGCTGACATGACGTATTACGTCATTTACGTGACTATACATCTACTGAGACAAAAACTGCTAAAACATAAACATTTTTAATATTGATTATGCTTTACAATACCTCCTAAATGTAAATGTTTATAGATATTTAAAAGATTTCAGTGACAATAATAATTTCAATTCCAATCCTGTCACACTTCCTTTGGAAACACTAACTTTCTGGGGCCTTCGCAATGTTTTACGTCATTTGTTCTTCAAATACTTTTCATATTTTTGCGGAACGAATCATCATCACAGACGGAAGTTAACATCTTTAAAATTTAGATCTGATGTGTACCACCATTTTCACTACGGTGATATGGACTGGACACCCCTCCCCACCTTCCCAGACCTTATGAATGTCATTTGTATCAATATTTATATCCTATGACATAATTAATGTATTATTTGATGGGCAATCTTGTTGAAATTCTTTTAAATCCCAACAATGTTTTGTCTGATACATTCGTTTTAACACAGATAATTTTAAAAAGCAATTTAGTGTCTTTTAAATGACTTAATTAATTTCTGAAAAAGTCCTAATCGAACTAGACACATCAATTGTATGCAGCGGAAGGGGAAAAGCATGTCTCTTGTCAAAAAATTATGCAATTGTTTTTTTTTTTTTTAAATATACAGCAGATTCATATATGTTAAAATTGCCTTCACTTGTCTGTGTAAAGAAAAATGTTAATTGCTATTGGGAACTGTTAATCTTTATTCATACACAAATAAATAGTTGATTGCATCATGTTTCTTTTTAAAATTACATAGAAATTGCCGAAAACACACACAACTGTAGCCATACAAAATTTGTCAAAATAATATTATATCATTATCTAAACTCCTTATAGATTACATTTGCGGATTCAGGAATTTAATAACGGGGGAGGGGGTGGTACATCGTCGCAAACCACGGTCAAAATGTACGATCCTCTCCCATTGTAGGAGAGAGCTATATGCGGAAAGTGGACCGTGGCTTGAGACGATGGGGTGGTATAGAGGACAGGGTGTCTGGAGCTGCGTTGAAGCCCCATGGGGGTTGGGAGCACATTCCTGGTAGGGTCCGGGGAACGAACATCTGCTATAATATGTGCCCCCCTCCTTTGATTTAGAAAACCAATCGTCACCTTGCAGGAATTTTAAAATACATTGCCATGGCGGTAAAATAGTATTTCGGAATATCTCATACCATACGTGTAGATCTACTGATAAGTTTGTGTTTAATGCTAGTAACAAAAAAATAATTAATTACATGCTTAAGCTTGTTTTACAAAATCAAACGGTGGATTTGGGGGGGCTCGACGCAACGGCCCTGGATCCGCCTTTGAATTGAATGTTTAATTTAAACCTGTCTTGAAAGCACTGATGTCAACATTCAGCATGATAAATATATAATCTAAATCATACTTTAGAAAAGCTGCATGATAATTTTCAATAAAACGTTAAAAAAATCTTTTCTTGAACATAAATTCAATATCAAGTCCAATATGAAGGAGACGCTCATTTTAATAAGAGGTACATGTATAAATGTAAACTTATGTCGTTTGACTGTTTTTCACTGCATATATTGATTGAAAATTTATCATATTATTATGTTATAATTATGGAAGACTGAAGAACTTGGTTATTCAACATATGCCGGCTCATTGTGACGTCATGTTTTTAATGTTTTGTGTCATTGATTTCCATGCAATGTCCCCTGATAAATTTTACGAAGAAGAAGTTTATGTGGTTTTCATAACATTCAGATACAGATTTAAACAATAAATTTCTGTAAAAGTATAGATTAGATAATAACACATTCAGATTCAGACTTCAACATTTAATTTCTTTAAAAGTATAGATTTTAATGAGGAGGAAAAGTCACATCTATAAAAAAATGAAGTATTTTCAACTACAGTTTTTCTTAAAAACGAACGTGGCCGCACTTTTGTACAGTTAATTTTTCTCTTGCATATTAGTTACCAAGGTATACTTGTTCTTTCTGCAAAGTTTCGCATATGTACTCGGATGCGAAGGGAACCTCGGGTGGGGGGTGCCCCGTACCCAAGTACCTGTGACTTAGTAACCGACAAATCAGAATCAATGGAACCTGGTCATCTGAATATACTAGTTCACAACACTTGCTTTTGATCATTTGCAGGAGTAAGAGTATCATTATACCCCATGCAACAGGGTGCATGAGGTATAATGTTTTTGACCCGTCCGTCAGAGTGTCAGTCAGTCCGTCAGTCCTTTTTTTTTGTCAGCGCAACTCCTCATAAATCTTTGCACAGAATTTCGTCAAACTTTGCAGATATTTAGGACACAGTGTGTAGATGTGCATATTACCAGGAAATTCCAATTCCTTAATTTTTCCCGGGAATTTTGGCACTTTTCAACTTAGATTTTTGGCCATACCTTAAATATAGAGATGAGCAGTTTGTCAGCACAACTCCTTTTAAACCACTGCACAGAATTTCATCAAACTTTGCAGATATTTAGGACACAATGTTTAGATGTGCATATTACCTGGAAATTCTCAGATTCCTTTATTTTTGGGGGGTATTTTGGCACTTTTCAACTTAGATTTTTGGGGATATCTTGAATATAGCGATGAACAGTTTGTCAATGCAACTCCTCATAAACTGCTGCACAGAATTTCATCAAATTTTGCAGATATTTAGGACACAATGTGTAGATGTGCATATTACAGGGAAATTCTCAGATTCCTTTATTTTTCGGGGATTCTCAGCACTTTGAGTTTTGGGAGTGTGGGGTATGTGAGCTTGCTCACTTTTTCTTCATCTTAGTTTGTATTTATGCATGCAAAGTCGGTATTCTGTGTAACGTATGTTGTATATATATTTGCAGCCCTCAGTCGTCCAATTGTGTATGTAGATCAACTTCCAGAGAAAAACGGTTTTAACATATCATGGAGTTCTGTCAGTCCAGTCAACACTGTGAATATGAAAATATCAGGTATTCAATCTGTCAATTTTAAAACAATTATATTTCATCAAGAGCCTTTATATATATTGTATACAAGTGAAGCTAAGGAAGTATATTTCATTCAAATTTCAATATACATGTACCAAAGATATTTTTCAACAGCAGTGATCTAAAAATCTGTATAATGTATAAAGCCAGGATCATATAGCCAAAGGTGATTTCTCATCATAGTAAAATAGATATAGAATTCCAGGGTCATCAAGCCAAGGGTGTTTTACCCTAGAACATCCACCATTCACCCCCAGGGTGAAAACAAAAAATTAGAAACTTTATAGTCCTCTACTTTTGCGAATGCAAGGGGATATTGAATCTCATTTAATACAATAAGCCAGTGTTGTCAAATCGGTTGAAAATCAGAATCGATTAATCGGTAGCATCGGTTGACCCTAACCAACTGATCATCGGCCAATAATCGAATCGGTAACCCTTTGCATTAAATAGGCATTAGATTTCATAAGATTTAGAATTTTATTTTTAAATAATGTAAGTAAAGGTGCATTGTAAAAATTGAAATGCTAAAAACAGCATATATGCAGTTTGATTAACAATTTCAGTAATACAGATTTTTGCATGATTAGGAATTACTTGGCCTGGGAAAAGTAAGCTTTGACAGATCAGGTTTTACATGATCATCTAAAGTGTACATTATGTATATGGAATTAATTTTTTAAGCTGTTATAAGACATTTAATATTGCAAATCCTTGAGTTCCGTATGAAATGACAGGTGTCCGTGAATTTCCCCAAATACTGAAAACTAATATATTTCATTTATACAAGTAGTTTAGTTTCTTCAGTTTAGAAATACACATATCATTATCTTATGATTTATTTTAAACAGATTTTAAGTACATGTAGTTTAAAATAGTAAAGGACAACTCTTGAAAGATATATAATTTGATAACAAGAGCCTGTTCTTGAAATAAAAGTGAGAAAACTGTAAAAAGATATGTGCTGAAATATACCGATTAATCGATTGTTAAAATCTCCAATCGATTGTCTAAAATCGACAGCCTTTCCAACCGATCATCGATTATAAATCGATCATCGTGACAACACTACAATAAACAATGGTTTTATGTCTGTCGCAAAAATTTTAACCATGGTTATAACTTTTGAATGAGAATTGATAAGGCTTTCATATTTCCTATGTACATTACCTGTGACAAGACCTTTTCAAACTTACCATGAATTTTTACCCCTTGACCTTTAAGTTTGACCTACTTTTTAAGAATTTTAACATAACTTTAAATTGGACATAACTTTTCAAGAGAAAAGATAGGGCTTACATTTAAATTACAAATGTGTATTACCTTTGACAAAACCTGCTCATTTGAGCCAAAGGCCCAAGGGAGCTTTTCTGATCAAAATTTATCCATTGTCGTTATTGTCATTGGCGTTGTCTTAAACTTTTCACAATTTCATCTTCTTCTTTAGAACTACTGGGCCAATTTCAATCAAACTTGACCTCCAAAATTAAGGTGCCAGCTGGCTGGCTCCTGATAAAAAAAAAACAGTAACCATTGAATGCAAATTTTTAGTTGCCAGGTAAATTTTTCTTTAATACCAATCTAAATTGACGAAATCATTGGGTCATTTAGTCCCAGGAAGGGGAGGGGGTCTTTTGCAATCATAACAATTCAAAAAAAAATAGAAATAATGTATAGTTTCGGAATTTGATGATCTCCGACTTAATTTCAACTGGTTGCCAGTATGGCGACTTACAGAGAATTTTTAGGTGCTATGGAGACAAAATTAGTAGCCAGAAAAGGTCCTTTGTAGATACAAGTTTGTCCAAATCATGACCCCCCAGGGGTAGGGTGGGGTGGCCCAGGGCCACAATGGACAATCAATTTTACTGGTTCATAGGAATACGGGAAAAATCTTCAAAAATCATTTTCTCAAGAACAGCAAACCTATGATTGGCCATATCTATGTGGAAGCATCCTCAGGTGTTGTAGATTCAAATTTGTTCAAATCAATGACCACAGGGGTAGGGTGGGTCCACAATGGAAGATCAAAGATATACATGGAGTATGTAGGAAAAATCTTTCAAACATTTGAATTTAAAAAATATTAGACAAGTTTAGATGGATTAGACAGCACTGTTACAGTGCAAAATGTAACAACAATGTGAAATGTAATAAAGTGGGATTATTACATTTTGCATTATTTGATTTTGCATCAAGATCAGCACAAAATGTAATAATGCAAAATCTAATAACCTAATTTTTGGATTATTGCAATTTGCATCGAAATGTAACATGCATTATTTTATTTTTGCATTGAAGACAATGTAATATGTAATAAAACAGTATGATCTAAAACAAATATAAAAAAATTTTTGAATGCATTTAGCACAAACAATAAATTAATCAAAATATATACAGACCCTAAACCGTGCTACTACACCTCAGAAACAAACCGTACCGTTCCGTGCAGAAAGCGTACCATACCGTCCACAAAGCGAACCGTTCCGTGCACAAAGCATACCGTACCGTCCACAAAGCGTACCGTTCCGTGCAAGAAACAAACCGTACCGTTCTTTGGTTAATTATGCAAACCACGCCCCCAAAGATTTTTGAATCGTATAATGACCAAATAAGTCATTTTGGTTTATTTCTCGCTACGGCGCCTGTGAAAGGAGGACGGAGGCTCTGTCTGCCTGTTCGAAACACCATTATCAAGTATCATGCGTCTGGATCTTCAACTGTAAAAATAAGGAAACTACTCGAAGCAAACTACAACTGCAAAACAACTAGACAGAGTGTGAGACGATTCCTTATTTGCTATAAATTAAATCAACCGGTTGTGTTTGTGGTCAAAGGTACAGTACAGGCCACGAGTTTTTCCCGCAAAAGACGTACGGGGCACTGTGGACCTCGAACAATGTCGGCATCTTTGAAGTCTTTCGTTTTCATACTATAAGTTTTAGCAAATTAAATCAATTTCCTTTTGAAATATTAGCTGTATTTAAATATTCGTAATTTAACAATACAGATATTTAAACTAATATTATAAGATGCCCGAAAATTCAATATAATTGTGCTCGTGCCCAGGGAAAAAAAAACCGCCTTAAATGTGCACATGTACATTAATTCATGTTTCATAATCCTATAATTGTATTTGACATAAAAAAAAGTTCAATAGACTATAATACCACTAAGATAGAACACGCTTTCATGAATTAATTCCCTGGTTGTCTCTACTTTTGATTTTAATTCTGCTCATTTGAATTATTAATTTAAATCTTATCGGATACAAGATCGTTTTTGTTGTAAGTATGCATTCATATGTACATGTAGGACATATCACATGCGTGATTTTACTAATGAATTATTTTGTAAGAATTTTAAAACATATATAAACTGTCAAATTTAAAAAAGATCCGTATTAGACTCTCACATTAATTCTGTTAAGATTCTTACTATTAGGCGAATCATTGGAGCAGTTGTACTTGCACTGAAAATCTGTAATCATGTAAAATATGGCTTAAAATATTACATGTGGTCATGAAGAATTCTACTGAACAGACAGAGATAATAATCTTACTAATAAAACTGTGACGAACTTCACGCTGCATACAAAAATCACCAGCCGAATTTCTTGCAAATAAAGTGTGCAAACTGCAGTATAAATCTTACTTCATTCTGAAATACATCTTACGAAAAATAAAAAAAAAAAAAACAGTTTGCGAAAAAAATGAAGATATTATAAGGTTTGTTACACTGTACACCCATCCCCTTTTCTAGAAAGCAATACGAATTAGCTGGTTATAAGTTCTTTAAAAGTCTGCAAAATGGTACGTTGTTATAAATAAAAAATCATAATCTACAGGAAACATTTTTTGTACATCTGTAAAAAAAAATTATTTACTAAATAAAATGAAATAAAAAAAATATATCAATCCTCTTTCAAGCCATATTATGTTTGTTAACCCCCCCCCCCCTCTAGAAGGCGATACTTATGCAACATCATGTGACTTTAAATTGTGCTTTTGTTAAATATAAAAAAGAAAAAAAAATAATAGGGATACATGCTTATTTATTTTTGTCTGAAAAGGGATAATTTAGGAAGTAATGAAATTGTAATCAGTGTTGTGGTGAAACCTGGAAGATGAGTTTGCTGGATGTCTTTTGAGTGATTTAATACACTTGATGTGGTCAGAACTAAATAATTCGAAAGGTGTGTTAAACACAGCCCCCCCGCCTCTCCGGTTGTGACCCAATATTTTTTTTTAGACAGGTGTGAAGTATGAACTGACCAAAAGAATGTTTCAGTTCACAGGAGAAATTCTTCCTGCGTAAACAGACTTTCAGGGTCACCTAGCGTCATGCCATTTTGATTGACAGGTGATGCACGAGGATTTCATGTGGCAGCATGCATGTACAGAGAACGGATTATTCATTGCACAATAGTTGTAAATGGGTTGATTAAATAGCATCATAGACTGATTAATTGTGACTTTGGCGATGTAAATAAAATGAAGAATGAGAATAAATACAAGTTTTGTTTTTTTTTACAGATAATGTACATGTATTAAGGGTTTGCATCTCTCTCTATCCTCTCTCTCTCTCTCTCTCTCTCTCTCTCTCTCTATCTCTCTCACGACATTGTTTTTACAGACTTTACAAGAATAGAATAACTTAATAAGATAAAGAAAAACTTCTAAAGATAATTACTTAATACACTGAAAGGATTATTGAAAACATAAATACTTGTCTGTGAAAAGAATGTTTTTTGTTACGAGAAAGAGCTTCGGAAGTTATTGTATTAATTTCGTGTGTCTGCTGCTGATTTTTGTATTTATTTATTTACTGATATTTCTCTTCTGAGGCAAACGTTTCAGCGATAGATCTACAATTAAAAAAAAACAATTTACATATCTAATTACTAGGAATAAAATGAAGCAGGAATAGTCATATTTATTTCTATAGATCAATCAATTAAAAATAGTTTTCATATGAGCATAGCGTTATATGTATAGAACAAGTATATACCCAGTATATATTAATTCCTTTTAATTATGTTACAACTTTATTTTATAGTGAAAAAATATTTCATTTAACTTTTTTTTTTCCTTTTTCAAATGAAGGGTCAGCATACGTAAAAATTAAATACGGAAATATTTACGAATTCCATATATATTAATACATATCTATACATAATGCCAAAGACATTGGTGGGATGATGTTTTTTCTTCCTTTCATTTTTTTTTTTCATTTTTCCTCCATCACCGCTGTAGTGTAAAATGTTAAAATGAAACCGAGAAATTGATTTCTTAATAGCTGAAATATAATTATATACATGCATTAAGTACGTCAAAAGTCATTTAAAATGAATAATTTTTTAGCAGCCAATCAAGAATTAAAGCTAACAGGCTCCGCCCACTTCATTTGCATACCGTTTCTCAAAGCGTACCGTTCACAAAACGAACCGTTCCGTGCAAGAAACGAAACGTACCATCCACAAAGTGTACCGTTCCGTGCACAAGCGAACCGTTCCGTGCACAAAGCTTACCGTACCGTTCTCAAAACGAACCGTTCTGTTCACAAAGCGTACCGTTCCGTGCACAAAGCGTACCGAACCATACCGTTCAAGTGGTGTAGTAGCACGGTTTAGGGTCTGTACATGTTACCAATGTTGGAACCACTAATTTCAAAATATTGAGAATTATGACAATGAGACCAAATTTATGGCTTATACAGACATTGAAGACAATGTAATATGTAATAAAACAGTATGATCTAAAACAAATATAAAAAAAAATTTTGAATGCATTTAGCACAAACAATAAATTAATCAAAATATATACATGTTACCAATGTTGGAACCACTAATTTCAAAATATTGAGAATTATGACAATGAGACCAAATTTATGGCTTATACAGACATAACTAAATCTAAATGTTTCTTTCTACCCCCGCTTCAAAGGAGAGCAGGGTATGTACTGTTTTACCCTTGTGTGTCTGTCCATCTGTGTAGCTGTCTGTCCGTCTGTCACAAATTTTCGTCGCAGTGTTCTCAGCCAGCAACTACTCATCGCAGATGCTTTAAATTTTAACACAATCTTCCTAAGGCATGCCACATGTTGGGATACATTTTTAGCTCACCTGAGCTGAAAGCTCAAGTGAGCTTTTCTGATCACATTTTGTCTGTAGTCCGTCTGTCTGTAAACTTTTCACATTTTTGACTTCTTCTCAAGAACCACTGGGCCAATTTTAACGAAACTCGCCACAAAGCATCCTTGGGTAATGCGGATTCAAGTTTCTTCAAATGAAGGGCCAAGCCCTCTTTCAAGGGGAGATAATTATGAATTAATGAAAAATTAATGGTATCCTTTAAAAATCTTCTTCTCCAGAACCACTTGGCCAGGAAAGATGAAACTCATGTGGAAGCATCCTCAGGTAGTATAGATTCAAATTTGTTCAAATCATGACCCCGGGGATAGGGCGGGGCCACAATGACCAACCAAAGTATTACATAGAAATATATAGGAAAATTCTTTAAAAATCTTCTTCTCAAGAATAGCAAAGCCATAATTGATCATATTTATATGGAAGCATCCTCAGGTAGTGTAGATTCAAGTTTGTTCAAATCATGACCCCTGGGGGTAGGGCGGGGCCACAATGGTGTCCGTCTGTCTGTAAACTTTTCACATTTTCATCTTCTTCTCAAGAACTACTGGGCCAATTTCAACCAAACTTGCAACAAAGTATCCTTAGGTGAAGGGGATTCAAGTTTTTTTTTTTCAAATGAAGGGCCATACCCTCTTCCAAGGGGAGATAATAATGAATTAGTGAAAAGTTAATGGCATTTTTAAAAAATCTTCTTCTCAAGAACCACTGGGCCAGGAAAGATGAAACTCATGTGGAATCATCCTCAGGTAGTGTAGATTTAAGTTTATTCAAATCATGACCCTTGGGGTTGGGTGGGGCCACAATGGCCGACCAAAGTTTTACATAGAGATATATAAGAAAATTCTTTAAAAATCTTCTTCTCAAGAATAACAAAGCCATTATTGATCATATTTATATGGAAGCATCATCAGGTAGTGTAGATTCAAATTTGTTCAAATCATGACCCCCGGGGGTAGGGCAGGGCCACAATGACCGACCAAAATTTTACATAGAAATATATAGGAAAATTCTTTAAAATTCTTCTTCTCAAGAATAACAAAGCCTTGATTGCTCATATTTATATGGAAGCATCCTCAGGTAGTGTAGATTCAAGTTTGTTCAAATTATGACCCCCGGGGGTTGGGTGGGGCCACAATGGCCGACCAAAGTTCTACATAAAAATATATAGGAAAATTCTTTAAAAATCTTCTTCTCAAGAATAACAAAGCCATGATTGCTCATATTTATTTGGAAGCATCCTCAGGTATTGTAGATTTAAGTTTGTTCAAATCATACCCTCTCCCCTTTAAGGAATGGTTGGGACTCTTTTTTGGTTTAAACTTTTCAATAATTAACTAATTTCTGCTTTTTTTCTGGCCACAGTGCTCAGGTGAGTGATGTGGCCCGTGGGCCTCTTGTTTTTTTTTAACTCTGACTTTTATCTAATGCATTGTACTTAATTACATGTAATAAAACATTCATTTAATTTTGATTGACATTTTTTTAAATAAATCAGTCTCAATAAATTTCTAACCAATAACATTTTTTAGCTCTACTGGTCAGAGACCAGAAGAGCTTATGCGATAGTAATGCGTCTGGCATCCGTCTGTCTATCCCTCTGTCTGTCTGTCCATCTGTCTGTAAACAATTTTCAAAATGCTACTCCTCCTACAGTTTTGGTCTGATTTCAATATAACTTGGCACACAAGTAGACTACACTAAGATACATAATTCTCTTTATCGGTTTTGGATTTCGATAAACGGTCTTGCCATGGTAACTAAAAATAGAAATTTCTGTGAAATTTCTTTCAAAATGGTACTCCTCTTACAGTTTTGGTCTGATTTCAATATAACTTGGCAAACAAGTAGACTACACTAAGATACATAATTCTGTATATTGGATATTGATTTCGATAAACGGTGTTGCCGTGGTTACTAAAAATAGAAATTTCTGTGAAATTGTTTCAAAATGCTACTCCTACTACAGTTTCGGTCTGATTTCAATATAACTTAGCACACAAGTAGACTACACTAAGATACATAATTCTGTTTATTGGTTTTTGATTTCGATGAACGGTGTTGCCGTGGTTACTAAAAATAGAAATTTCTGTAAAATTGTTTCAAAATGCTTCTCCTCCTACAGTTTTGGACTGATTTCAATATAACTTGGCACACAAGTAGACTACACTAAGAAAATTAAGAGACTTTATCAAGGATCATTTCTATTTATTGCTGTTGTGAAGTTTCAATTCCCAACTGCTTAAGTACTTTTCTCTTCCTTTGCTATAAGTACAAACCAGTAGAGCTTCAGTCTCGACAGAGACTTCTGGTGATTACCAAAGATTGACCATATGTCCATTCAAAGCTTTTGATATGCATGTTCAGCATATGTACATCGGTTACCAAATTAGAAGTGCATGTGTTTGCATGTGTCTAGCAAGGAGGGGCAGGAATGGGATGTGATGTTTACTTTGTATGTTGATCATTGTATAAATATGGACATGCAGAAACATCCATTTTATTATTGGAGAGAAAGAAAAAGAGAGAAAATTTTGTTTTTGCTTGTCTGCAATGCACATGATTCATACAGCAAAACCATTTAGTACGAACACAGACATATGCGAATTTACAGATATAGCGAAGTCATCTTGGATCTCGAGCTATATAAATTTAATGAATTTAATGAATTTCTTATACAATTATAACGAATTACGGATATTAGCGAAGTAATTTGACACACACAGGTCCCTTGAATTCTTTAAAAGTTTTGCTATATGGAACAGTATGGAATCATAATTGTCAATAAACCTATTTACACCTGCCAGTACAAATGAATAGTTTTTTTTCTAGATTTGTTGCATTTGTCTTTCAAACTGCAAAAATACACTGTTCAATAAAATTATCCCCCCCCCCCCTCCAACAACAACCCAGCCCCCGCTAGCATTTACAACATCTATACTTTAAATATTAAGCTCATTTTGATATGTGGGTTGATCCAAAAGTTCCTGGAATTTCTTTCTAAAATTTCATCATGCATACATGCCAACTTTCCCGATTTAGGCGGGATTCTCCTGATTTTACCCTTTTATCCCGCCTTCCCGATCGGGAGAGAAAAATTGACCTAATTTCCCAATTTGTAAAAATTCACCCAAAATTTCCGATTTTATAAGTTTCCCTATACCGCTAATTTTGTCAATTGGGATAACAATATCAGACTTGTTTATTCAATGCACACAGATAAGTTTCATTGTTTATTTAGGTGTTAACATGGTTAATTAGCCACAGGAAATCACTTCACGCTTGAACGCACGGAGTCGTCCAGGTGTAGGTAGCTTATAGCATGGGGCAATTAATTAGGGGATTATCTTTTCAGTTTTAAGGGGTATGCAAGGTGAAACACATAGATTAAAGGGATAATTGTTTGTCATTTTATTGAAAACATAAATTAAAGACAACTAAATAATAACCAAACCATAAAATCGGAATCCAAGGAGATCGTTATTTGAAAACGAAAGTAGAAAACTACAAAGCATAGCTGCTGACTTTATCTACCTATAATGAAAAAATATTGTAAAGTTTGCCAGTTAAAATAATATGAAAAAAATCCTGGTGAAACAATAAAGTATATGTCAATTAGAATTTCTTTTCCCTCCCTTCTCCCAAAAGTAATTATAATATTTTATGCATGACTAAGAAATACCCACATAGCACCATCAAGCCTGCCAAAGTTCAAGACTGTAAAAAAATCAATTTCTTTGGGATAGGTGGTATCTTTATGTTAGAAAATTGATGATTTAATTCTTCAAAACCGATGATTTATTTCTTTGAATAAAAAATAAATGCATTGCAATTTCTCAAAATTTCTTTAAATTTAAAATCTGATTAGAATTTCTAATTAATTAAAATATAAAAATCTCATAAATGTTCCCAGAAACAGTACTTTACAGTATCAAAAGTTGTACAATTTTCAATTTTTTACCAAATTATGTGTCCTAGCTGGTAAAAAAAGTTTACATATGTAACTAATTATCCCTTCTTTAGGGAGAGAGGCACCTATTTGAGCAAAAATATTTCCAATTTGGAAAGAAAAACCTTATTTTTGTGTTATTTTTATCCTTTAGTAGTATTAGTAAGTGATATTAATTATATTATAAATTAAAAAAAAGGATCATGTCATAATCATTTAATTTCACGACAAAATGTCACGAATTTAAAGCTATGAAAAATGTCGTCACGCGCAAAATCCCCCATGGGAATTTTCAAAAGTTGGCATGTATGATCATGACTAGATAAAAGCATTGACAACAGCTGTGTATATTACCAGAGGTGATCATTGTAGTTCAGCTATTCTTTTTTTTTACAAAATGTTAAAGATTTGTTAGATTTCAACATCAATAAATGGTTGAACATTTACGCAGAATCAAGAAGATTTATCCATGATTTTACCGAAGCTGAATATTAAGCAATTAATGTCTCAGAGACACAGAGGGGCTTGGGATTCTTCTACAAACACATGTCTACAGAAGCAAATTATATAATCAAAACAGGAGTATGTAAAGCGTGAATTTCTATCGACGTTGAGATACACTGAAAATCCGTAGCGCTTCTTTTTCACTTTATAAGAACAAAATTGAAAGATTCTATTCCAAAGACACTGCTCCGTGCTCACATTTAATATTGGAGTTGTTTTAGATTATTTATAGTTGCTTCAAATATTGTACATATGCTTTGACATTTGCATGTACAGTGTGTACATAAAACATGTTGATAATATCGAGTGGTTAAATAATAATTGTGCACCAGCTTTTACTGCTGTCTAAAACTATTTACACGTATATCGTATATTTACATGTATATTGCATGAAAAAAAAATTTCAATGCTTTATCAACACGATAGCACCTAGGTCTCTTTGAACAATGGTTTAAGTCGCAAAGCAAATTTTGTTAATGTGAAGTTCAGCATAAAATAAAAGATCATACATCATTTTTAATATTTCTTTAATAAATCTATAAAAAAAATTGAAAATGAGTTTCTAAAGAACAATTCAATTTGCCCTTTATTTTCAACTGTAGTACGCAGTCCATAATGCATTGTGACTCATTCCATAGTGGGTAAAGTAGACAGATAGCTAATTAACATACAAATTTATGCTGACTTCAGAAAATTTAGTGGTCTTGACCTGTTAAAATGAGTCTCAATTTTTAGCTCTACTGGTCAGAGACCAGAAGAGCTTATGCGATAGTAATGCGTCCAGCATCCAGTTGTCTGTCTGTCTGTAAACAATTTTTCAAAATGCTACTCCTACGGTTTTGGTCTGATTTCAATATAACTTGGCACACAGATAGACTACACTAAGATACATAATTCTGTATATCTATTTTTGATTTCGATGAACGGTGTTGGTGTTGTTACTAAAAATAGAAATTTCGGTGAAATTCTTTCAACATGCTACTCCTCCTACAGTTTTGGTCTGATTTCAATACAACTTGGCACACAAGTAGACTACACTAAGGTACATAATTCTGTTTACTGTATACTGGGAAATTTTTTCCCCCGTTTTATTCTCATTTTGGCGAATTTAAAACGGAACGAATTCAAAGAATACAGTATAATTACTTAAACAAAACTAAAACTGTGTGAATTTAAAACGGGACAAAATTGTTTGCAAGTGTGAAAGTGCAAAAATAATACGGGGCAAAAATAACCCTGTATACAGTATTGGTTTTTGATTTTGATAAACGGTGTTGGCATTATTTTTAAAAATAAGAATTTCTGAGGAATTCTTTCAAAACGCTACACCTCCTACAGTTTTGATCTGATTTCAGTATAACTTGGCACACAAATAGACTACATTAAGATGCATAAAATAGTGCATCGGTTTTTGATTTCGATGAATGGTGTTGGCGTTGTTACAAAATAGAAATTTCGGTGAAATTCTTTCAAAATCCTACTCCTCCTACAGTTTTGGTCCGATTTCAATATAACTTGGCACACAAGTAGACTACACTAAGGTATATAATTCTCGATATCAGTTTTTGATTTTGATAAACCGTGTTACCATGGTTACAAAAATAGAAATTTCTGTGAAATTCTTTCCAAAATGCTACGTCTCCTACAGTTCTGGTTTGATTTCAATATAACTTGGCACACAAGTAGACTACACTAAGATACATGATTCTATGTATAAGTTTTTTATTTCGATGAACAGTGTTGGCATTGTCGCTTAAAATATAAATTTCTGGGAAATTCTTTTAAAATGCTACTCCAGTCCTACAGTTTTGGTCTGATTTCAATATAACTTGGCACACAAATAGACTACACTAAGGTACACAATTCTCTTTATCAGTTTTTGACTTCGATGAACATTATTGCCTTGCATGGTTACTAAAAATAGAAATTTCTGTTGAATACTCTCAAATTGCTACTCCAAATACAGTTTTAGTCTGATTATAATATAATGTGGCATGCAAGGATCATTAATCTATTAACTGCTGTTGTAAAGTTTCAATTCCCAACTGCTTAAGTACTTTTCTCTTCCTTTGCTATTAGTACAACCCAGTAGAGCTTCAATCTTGACAGAGACTTCTGATTTTAATTTGTAATTTTGAAATACTTTTATGGCGCAAGACCTTTCTGAGAACTTCTAAGAACCTTGAAGCAAATTTAGATGTATGAAATGAAAATTGTTAAGTGAAAAGATTTTGTTTTTGAGAAAAAAATTTCCAGAATCCTTTTGCATATTATGTTCAAAGCACAACAATCATGTTCCAAAACAGAAGTTTTTTTTATAGTTTTAAATGGTTTATTTCTCTTTTTCTTATAGGAGGAGCCTACAATGTGGTCAAAAAAGCAATAGTTCCCAGAACTGGGTGCTTGTGACAGAAGGTTTAGAAGTAGGAAGAACTTACATAATCACAGTTACAGCAGAGGATAACTCAAAGAAAAGCTACCAGTGAAGAAATTAAAGTCATTTTTTCAAGCATCAGTGAGTAATAACTATGTAGAAGCTCATTCATGTTAATTATTACTTTTTTTCTCGTTCTCAGATTCACCACTCATAAAAGATGAAGAAAATAACTAGAACAACAAATTACCGTAATTTTCGGGTCATAGGTCGATGGGGTATATAGGTCGAAAGGCTCATTTTCAGCCTTAATTTTTGAAAAATTCTAAGATAGGACGAACTTACTATATAGGACGAGGCTTTGTTTCCCGTTTTCTAAAGATTCTTACGCAGATACAACGTATCAGAACAGGTAAACCTCTAGAATTACCGGGGTTATTCCGTGACATGAACGTATCAAGAAAACAAACAGGTATTTTAATGAGTACAGCATTTAAATGAAGTTTTTAAAAAAAATGTAGTTAAAACTTCGTTGAATTGTGTTACTACTTATTTTTCTCCAACTTGCCTGTTCAATGCCTCCGTAGTTTCATACTGTTGTTAAACCAGAGGCATAAATAACACGTAAATACGTTCTTATTTTACAGCTATAATTCGGGAAATACCCGAGAACAAAGAATAATCAGTCTGATTTCAGAACAACTTGGACACATTCCTAATATATTTTATTCAGACATCATTTACCGGTGGACCACAATATCGCTTTCATGTCGCCATTTTCAGTTTCGTTCTTCCAGGGGTCGCCAAAACCCCGCAAACGACCATTGAACTGACATATAAAACAACAGTAAAGAATTGAAATAACATCACCACGCGATAAGTTTAATTATATATTTAATTGAGAGTACCGGTACATTGCAACAATTTGACCGTCATTATAATTTCATGGCTTTGTTTGTTCAATGATGTGTAACACTAATACCCTATAACGGCACGTGGATTTGCTAATCATGCCCTGCGGGTATTAAACCAACACAGGTGTTATAACCTTTGCGTGTACACACAGTGTAAATCCTTTTATCTGTGAGACAATTAAAATTCTGTTAGAAGCCAATCTTTGAATAGCGCTAATTCGTTTGACCGGTATTATAATTAAATAAAATAAAAAAATATATAGTAATGACTATCAGTTTATTTGGTAAATAAATTTCAGGAATTGACTGGCAAATATTTATTTCACTCATTTTACACTTAAATAAATATAAGACAGTCACAATAAATAAAATTAATACTATTTCAATTTATCTACTAATAAATGGTAAAACCTTGAAATTTTTTCCGTATTTGAAATTTTGATATGGTTGGGGTTTTACTTTTAGTAAACGGTAGCGACTGCCTAACTTCACAAGATGGCTACCGCATGATGGCAATGGATAACACGCTGAGGAATTATTTTTTTTGATGAAGCACAGTTTTTTCCTTTGTCATCAACGGATATGTAATGGAATTTATTTTGTAAGAAAGCTATAGAATAAATATTTTATTGTTTACCGGGGCATTAATTTTTCTGCGTAAAATAATGAAAAAAGTTATGAAAGTGGCACAGATTTGCTTTGAAATTGACGTAAATTTTATTGATTTTGGGGCATTTTTCGTAAACTTGAGCCTTAGAAAGGTCGAAATCGTATATTGGTCGACCTCAGCGGCTCTGAGAAAAAAAGTACCGACCTATAATCCGAAAATTACGGTAGAACATAAAAGGCCTTTCCCAATCAAAACAAAAATAAATAAACAATTAACAATGAAGAAGCTTTTCTTGATAATGATGAAAATATAATGAATATGTTGGTTGACAGTACTGTAGATTCCTAAATATATGCGTGGAATTAATTATCGCGTAATTTCGCGAGAAGCATCACACAAGTAAAAAACTTACTCGCCTTTATTTTTATGGTGCTGAAATCTATGTTAAATCTCTTGACCAACTGTCCATTTGCGAATTTTTATTCTCGCGATTTGACCTTGAAGAGCCCATTCACAATAATAAGTACTCATGAAAAATAAGGAATCTACAGTATATAGGAAAAATATTTTAAAATCTTCTCAAGAACCACAGGGCCAGGAAAGATGAAACTCATGTGGAAGCATCCTTTGGTAACATAGATTCAAGTTTGTTCAAATCATGATCCCCGGGCATAGGGTGGGGCCACAGTGGGGTATCAAAGTTTAAGATAGGAGTATGTAGGAAAAATCTTTAAAAATCTTCTCAGAAAGGAATACCGTGATTGGTCATAGTTATACGGAAGCATCCTCAGGTAGTGTAGATTCAAGTTTCTATCATGTTTTCCATTTATTGTGTTTTGCGTTTATTGTGTAGATCGTTTATCAGGTTCTATTGTGTTTTGCGTCTATCGTGTATCTTCGGAAACCCTCGCTTTTAATCGTTACTTTAGGAAGAAACTACCGAGGTATTCTGAGTTTCTTTTTCGTTTTGTCAACTAAAATAAGATTACTTTAAGATTACTTTAAAGAGAAAAGAAAGTTTTATCCCTTAGTTTTTCAGGAAAGGAATAAATAAATAATATAATTGATAAATAAATAAATTTATTAATGATAAAATAAATAAAGAAAATAATTATTTCATGGTCAAGCAGAGAGTTATTATCAAAATTTAAAATCTATTTTCGGAAATGAAATAATTGATCCCTTTTTTTAATTTATTGAATTGTATGATTTTTTTCGTAAAAATTATTCATTTTTTCTTGATTAATCGTCTGATAATATTAATGTACTTTTGCCTCTGATCTGCACAATTATTTAAAATATTAATATTACAAAAATGATAAAACATAAGACATTGATCCATTTAACTTTAACACCAATTTTAATTTTGTCTGTATATGCTCAGTTTTTATGCCCCGCCATGAATGTGGCCGGGGCATATAGTGTTTGTCATGTCTGTCTTCCATCCTTACGTCCTTCTGTCCTTCCGTCCGTCCTTCCTTCACACTTTGCGTTTAGCTCTGTTCAAAGCTAAGTTTCAAAGAAACTCAGTTTCTTTGAAATATCTTGGATAATCCAAGATATTTTCATCAAACTTCATATGCTGATTGATATTGATGAGAGCTATTCAACTGCATCATTATTTTTAGACCTTGACCTTTCCTGTGACCTTGACCTCACTTTTCTTAAATTTGAGTTTAGCTCAGTATTAAACATACAATTCAAGATGGTGTTATCAAACTTCACATGTTGATACAAACTTGCACGAATGATGCATCTAGGGATGAACACTACCAAACTTACTTTGGATGCTGGATCTGACCTACATTTTCCAGATGAGTGACCAGGTTAAAGTTTTTGGAATAGGTTTATTCCTAAGGAACTATAAGCCCTACTTGGACCAAACTTGCATGGATGATGCATCTGAGGATGGACACTACCAGACTTGCTTCTGATGCTGGATCTGACCTACATTTTCCAGATGAGTGACCAGGTTAAAGTTTTTGGAGCAGGTCCATTTCCAAGGAACTATAAGCCCTACCCAAACCAAATTTGCATGGATGATGCATCTAGGGATGAACACTACCAGACTTGCTTATAGGATGCTCAGGATCTGACCTACATTTTTCAGATGATTGACCAGTTTAAAGTTTTTGGAGCAGGTCCATTCCTAAGGCTTCGGATGCTGGATGCTGGATCTGACCTACATTTTCATTCCTAAGGAACTCTAAGCCCTACTTGGACCAAACTTGCATGGATGATGCATCTAGAGATTGACACTACCAGATTTGCTTCTGATGCTGGATCTGACCTACATTTTCATTCTCAAGTAACTATAAGCTTACCTGAACCAAACTTGCATGGATGATGCATCTAGGGATGGACACTACCAGACTTGCTTCTGATGCTGGATCTGACCTATATTTTAATTCCCTAATAACTATAAGCCCTGCCTGAACCAAACTTGCATGGATGATGCATCTAGAGATGGACACTACCAGACATGCTGCGGATGCTGGATCTGACCTACATTTTTATTCCCTACTAACTATAAGCCCTACCTGAACCAAACTTGCATGGATGATGCATCTAGGGATGGACACTACCAGACTTGCTTCGGATGCTGGATCTGACCTATATTTTCCAAACAAGAGACCGGGTTAAAGTTTTGGGAACAGATCAATCCCAATGAATTTGAAGTTCTTGATATCCACAGTATTACAAAGTTATGAATATTTGTTCACACTGTACATGTTTTTCAGGCTACATGTGTAGAAATGTGTATATGCCATGTAAGGGGTTAAATACAACTTTCAAGAATATTGTTGTTGGGATAAAAACTAAATATTAAGAAAATATGATGTGAGATTTGCATTTAACTTACACGGATAACATTCGTCGAGGTGAGCTTCATAATCTTTGATTACCTATGTTTTAATAAAGACACCATTTCTAGATATTTTAATCAAACTTCATATGTTGATACATACTGATGAGAGATATGCAACTGCATCAACATTTTTGACCTTGACCTTTCCTTTGACCTTGACCTCACTTTTCCTAAAGCAGTGTCAAACTTCATATGCTTATATATACTGATGTAAGCAATTTAACTGCATCGTCAGTTTTGATCTTGACTTTTATTTGACCTTGACCTCACTTTTATCAACTTGTGTACAAGTCAGTCTTTAATTAAAGAAATCATTTATTGATATTTCTAACTTCCTATGTTGATACATATTGATGAGAGATATGCAACTGCGTCAACATTTTTGACCTTGACCTTTGCTTTAACATTGACCTCACTTTTCCTAAATTAGTGTCAAAGGTCATAAGCAGATAGATATTAGGTACTTTAATGAAATTAGTGTCAAACTTCATATGCTGATACATACTAATGTAAGCAATTCAGCTGCATCACTATTCAAGATATTCTGATCAAATTTTATACACATACAAATTTTCATGTTGCTTCACTAATCTTGGGACCTTAAAACATATTTATGAAAAAGTAGGTCACTGTGACCTACTTTTTGAATTTTGCCGACTTTTGTTTTCAAATTGTTTAAAATGCATAATTTGATTACCTTCAGACCTATGATCATCAAACTTGGTCAGTAGATGCATCTTGGGTCTTCATAGTTGCCAACTCACCCGATTTCTGGGTCACACCCGATTTTTCTTTATTTTTTATGATCCGGCGGGTCATACCCGATTTTTGCCGATACATTTGGTTCGTATTTTAATGTTACAACTTCACGTAAACTGCCGATCACTTTAACTCGGTGTTGTTTTGACAAATCAATGAAGTCAATTAAAATGGCTTCCGATCAACTATTTGTTATCAGGGCCAGCAGGACAAATTTGTCATTGTATGTACATATCAAGGAATCTAAAAAAAAAAACTTTCTTGGTGATCGAAGACAGTTAGGCCTAACTTCACATTTAATTACAGTATGTATACATATTGCAGTAGTTAATTAATTAAGAGAGAGGAAAAATCTTCAAAACTAAAATTGTATACAGTACGAATTTTGCCTTCAATTCTTGTTTAAATTTAATCAAATTTGTATGAAATGCATAATTTGATTACCTTCAGACCTATGATCATCAAACTTGGTCAGTAGATGCATCTTGGGTCTTTGAAAAATGTCGACTAAAATGTAGGTCACGATGACCTACTTTCGACATTTTATGGCTATATTTAAGTATCTTAGGTATTTATTGGCTTAGGATCATCAAACTTTGTGAGTCCATGCATATTTGGTTTTCAGAGAGTGACGACCTAAAAGTAGGTCCCAGTGACCTACTTTTGACATTTTATGGCTTTATTTAAGTATCTCCGGTACTTATTGGCTTAGAATCATCAAACTTTGTGAGTTGATGCATCTTGGGTTTTCAAAGAGTGACGACCAAAAAGTAGGTCATGATGACCTACTTTTGACATTTTGTGACTATAATTAAGTATCTCCGGTACTTATTGACCTGAAATCATCAAACTTTGTCAGTTGATGCATCTTGGGTTTTCGGAGAATGTCTACCAAAAAGTAGGTCACAGTGACCTACTTTTGACATTTTATGGCTATATTTAAGTATCTCAGGCACTTATTGGCTAAGAATCATCAAACTTTGTCAGTTGAGGCATCTTGGGTTTTCGGAGAATGTCAACCAAAAAATAGGTCACAGTGACCTACTTTTGAATATCTCAGGTACGTATAAGCTTAGAATCATCAAACTTTGTCAGTTTAGGCACCTTGGGTTTTCGGAGAACGTCGACCAAAAAGTAGGTCACTGTGACCTACTTTTGACATTTTATGGCTATATTTAATTATATCTGGTACTTATTAGCTCGGAATTATCAAATTTTGTCAGTTGAGGCATCTTAAGGTTTCATTGAATATCCAACAAGTAGGTCACGGTGACCTAATTTTGAATATCTCAGGTACTTATTGCCTTAGAATCATAAAATTTTGTCAATTTAGGCATTATGGGTTTTTGAATAATGTTGACCAAAAAGTAGGTCACCGTGACCTACTTTTGACATTTGATGGCTATATTTAATTATCTCTGGTTCTGATTGGCTTAGAATCGTCAAACTTTGTCAGATGATGCATCTTGGGTTTTCAGAGAATGTTGAGCAAAAAGTAGGTCATGGTGACCTACTTTTAATATCTCAGGTACTTATTTCATTAGAATCATCAGCTTTGTCAATTAATGTATCTTGAGTCCTCAGAAAATTTCAATCAAAAGGTAGGTGACTGCTACTGATGTATGGTATTTTATAATTATATTATAATATCTAATTTTTCCTCAACTGGCTAAATATTATCAAACTTTGTAAGCTGATGCATTTTGGGTCTTGTGATTCTAATAGAGTTTGAGGCTTCTAATAGAAGTTTTTTGTGTTTTGTATTGTAAAGAAATAAAAAGTATTTTATCATTCAATGTTTGTTAATTAATACGAGGTTTTAAGTGCTTTCTTTGACCCTTTCTTTTGGCCTGTCTTGTACATGGAATTGTTTCCTAAGATTTTAATATTTAATTGCGATTTTTGGATTCACCGCAGATTGAAGCTTTAGACATTAATAAAATATTTAATTTACTGTGTAAATTTCTTCTGTGAAATAACTTAGTACTTGTAAATAAATTTATTAGGTAAAATGTATTATAATAATAAAATAAATTTATTTATAGTGTTTCATAAATATATAATAGCATACCAGTGAGAAACAGCACAAATCTATGGGATTTGTGCAACCATCAGTATGTTCAAATATCCATAATTAAACAATTCATAGTTCAACTTTAAGATTGGAATTTCGACATTTACAATAATAATCAGAACTCTCCACCCTTGAGTTGAAATAAAAAAAAACAGTCTGCATTTCATAATAATCCATTAAAACATTGTTAAAAAATAAATAAATAAATAAAACTTTTGTAAGATTACCACGGTGATCTCAAGTTGTTTTTTTAAATACTTTAAATATACTTTATAATTTAAATTTGAAGCTTTGCAAGTATTTAAATTAAAATATTGCAGTATAATCAAACAAAATAATTTTTTCGTCTTGTAAGAAACGTTCCGCATTTTGAAACAATCCTATCAGGTTTTGCGTTTATCCTATTGTGAAGATCGTTTATTAGGTTTATCGTGTATTGTGTTTATCGTGTTTTGCATTTATCCTATCGTGCGTGTATCCTGTCGTATCGTGCGTATATCCTATCGTATCGTGCATGTATCCTATCGTATCATGTATCCTGTAAAGAATAACGATGTGGGTACTGTAACAATACAGCAATACATCGATACGTATTGATCGCAAGGTCTCACGATACGCATATCATATCGTTATGTATGTATCGTGATATGGTACAAGTTAATGTTCATTGTCTTATTTGAAAATCCTTCATCAAAACTGTGAAAATTTGTTACAAAATGATTGAAAACAAGGTAACAATGAAAAAATATAATGCTAAAACTATATGCCCACCTCTAAATAACTTTAATTATGGGTCTCAAGATAGTTTTTTTTTTTTCTTTAACTGCGGAGGTTAACACGCAAGAATAATTAAAGATATCATTAAATTGAACAGTTGACTTTGTATCATGATACATGTTGTATTGCAAGACCATTGAGTGATATGTCTTGTATCGTTAGATAGCTTGCGATACTCAGGCCTACGGCAAATACTCACTAAGAGCAACAAAAATAATTATCAATTACACACAATGTATCTTATAATTATTAAATCTATTTTCAAACATGTTTTATCATTTTAATTATTATTTTTGTATGTCAAAATGTGAAATTTAAAGGTGATTCGAAATACCCTAAAAGATTATATATGTGTACTTCCTAAATGTCATAGGTACAATCATAGAGTGACATATAATTTTTACCCAAAATACAGCCAGAATGCAGGATTTGGCATCTATATTTCAAAATTTCCCGGGGAGGGGGGGTTTGTGACTGGTCAGCAGGGGATGCTCACTCCTCCATGGCACCAGATCCCACCTCTGATGTTTTGGATGTCTGTGTTTGCTCTGCGTCTATTTTGTATTGTTTTATGGACTTTGATATTGAATACAGTTTGTTATCTCCATATCCTTCTTGAAAATCTTCTCTGCTCATGGGCATTAAATAAACTAACTAAGTACAAAGTTATGATGAGCAAGAAATTGGCTCTTCTGTAATTGTGAATTATATGGCCCCAGGGTCAGGGGTTCTGGTGACTCTGGTCTTAAGGTTGGGCTCTATTGATTATATAGTGAAATTTCATTATTTCTTTGAAAATCTTCTTCTCTGCTCCTGGGTATTAAATAAACTAATAATTAAGAACACTAAGGTATGATGAGCAAGAATACCTCTTCCAAAATTGTGAATTTTATGGCCTCAGGGGTTCTTGTCTTTGGGCGGGGCTGTATTGATTGTATAGTGAAAATGCATTAAATCTTTGAAAATCTTCTTCCTTGCTTCTGGGTATTTTTAATAAACTATGTACAGGTTTATGATGAGCAAGAGTGCTTCTTCCAAAATTGCAAATTTTGTGGCCCCTGGGTCATGGGTTTTGTCATTTGGTTTAAAGGGTGAACGTACGCTGAATGAACGCAGATCGAACGGTGGATGAAAGATGTGTGAATGCTGAACGCAACTTGGTGAACAATGTGTGAACGGAGAACAGTGAGGGAACGCAGAACGCAAACGGAGCGCAAATGCGAGCACAAAATGAACGGTGAACGCAAGATGAACGATTTATTTGGAATGCCTTCGATCTTTTCCTTGCATTGAAACTTTTCTGTTGTATTCTAATGTTAGGTTCTGAAATATGAATAAACAATGAATAAATAATTAAAATAATTTTTTCTGCACATACGTATGATGTTTTAAATCAATATTTTAATAACACAAATTTTATTGCCGGAAAACATGTGTTTAATTGTTACCGAACATTTGTAATATAAAAGATAAAATTAATCTACTTATAAAATAAATATGCTTATTCTTTTAACTAATAAAATAATGTGGACTTCAGAAGAGAAAACTTCTATGTAAAGAATTAATTAATTACATTGTACCACGGTTGTAAAAACCATATACATGTATTGTATATTTCCGTGCTAAGGTGATTCTGTGTAAAATAAATATTTTTTTTAATTTACAAAGGTATGTTGATGTTTTGCAAAAATACACTCTTATTTAAAAATTTTAATGCAATAATATTATATTTTTATGTGTCATATTTATTTTTTTATAATGATTTTTTAGTAAAGTTCTACATGTACCGTACATGTATCTGTAGACATTTCCCGGCCGTGATTATGCTTGGACAAGTTAATGGAAAGAGGCATTCAAATTATTTGGAATAAATTAAATTTTCAGAACTAAATAAGTAATATGCTGTCATAGTTTTTATTTAACCGGACAAATGTAAGAGAGAGAGATAGAGAGAGAGATTCAAACCCCCCTCCATTCTCAGATATCTGCTGTATCAAATAAAAATTCATTTTTTCTTTCTAAATATTCCAGGCAGTGAAAGTAATCTTTTTTTTGAAGATTAACAAATCCATTTGGCAGTAAGAATTAGCTTTTATTTTCCTTCATCAAGTTCACACGGTTCACACGAAGTCCATATGCTTGTCCTGTCAATCAAAATCATTCGACACAGTGGAGGTGTGGAAATCTCGTATCACCAAACATGCCGAAGTCAAAGAGTCACTTAGTATTTCCAAGAAGTTTTAACATTTTTAGCTCACCTCAATGAAGTTGGGGGAGTTTATGTAATACCCTCGGCATCGGCGTCCCGGGTTAAGGTTAAGTTTTTATGAGCAGTTTTCTTTTTAAGTACTTCTATGTCCTATATTGATGAGACATGCATTGAAGATGTTTCTAGTGTGTTTCTTTGTACCAGTCAAAGTTTCAGATGCTGCAATTTCAGCAAAGGAATGACCAGGTTAATGTTTTTGGAGCAGGTTAACATTTTTGGTGCAGTTTTTGGTGTAGGTCTCATTTCCAGTAACTATAAGCCCTATGTTGACCAAACTTGCATGGATGGTACATCTTAGGATGCACACTACCAGGCTTGCTTCGGATGCTGAATCTGACCTACATTTTCCAGTTGAGTGAACAGGTTAAAGTTTTTGGTGCAGGTTTCATTTCCAAGGTACTATGAGCCCTATAATGACTAAATTTGCATGGATGATACATCTTAAGATGCATACTACCAGACTTGCTTCGGATGCTGAATCTGACCTACATTTTCTGGACGAGTGAACATGTTAAAGTTTTTGGTGCAGGATTCATTTCCAAGTAACTTTGAGCCCTATAATGACCAAACTTGCATGGATGGTACATCAAACAGTGCAATTTATTAGGCTGGCTTGGGATGTTGAATCTGACCTATATTTTCTGGAGTAGTGAAAAGGTTAGTTTTTTTATACAGCTAGGTTTCATTTCCAAGTGACTTTGAGCTCTATGTTGAGCAAACTTGCATGGATGACACATCTTAGGATGCACACTAATGGACTTGCTTCAGATGCTGAATTCGACATACATTTTCCAGATAATGGACCTGGTAAAAGTTATGGGTACAGGTCTATTACCAAGAAACTATGGCTCAACTCCAATATAAGGATAAGTAGTTCTTTGACTAAAACAATATAAAAATATTCATACATCAAATGGCATAGACGGAACAAATAGTTCCGGCTGTAAATCCCTTGTAGAAAATGAGTGCATTATAAATAGCCACACATAAAATCAGAAGTCAAATGAATGCATGGACACGTTGACATTGACAAATTTTGTAGTTGAAGATAACTAAAGAACTGACATTGCATTGACACGTCGACATTGACAAATAAAAAAAAATTCAGTGCATTGACACGTTGACATTGACCAATTGAAAAAAAGTGTCAATGCATCGACACATCGACATTAACAAATTTAATAAATGTTAATGCATCGACACGTCGACATTGACAAATTTTGTAGTTGAAGATAACTAAAGAACTGACATTGCATTGACACATCGACATTGACAAATTAAAATAATTCATGTTCATTGACACGTTGACATTGACAAATTTAATAGTTGTCAAAGCATCGACATGTTGACATTGATATATTAAAAAACTGTCAATGCATCGACACGATGACATTGACAAATTTAATAATTGTCAATGCATCGACACGTTGACATTGACATATTGAAATGCTGTCAATGCATCGACACGTTGACATTGACAAATTTAATAATTGTCAATGCATCGACACGTTGACATTGACATATCAAAAAATTCTCCATGCATGGAAACGTTGACATTGACATATTAATAAACTGTCAATGCATCGACACGTTGACATTGACAGATTTAAAAAATTGTCAATGCATCGACAAGTTGACATTGACAAATTTGAAAGTTGTCGTTAAAGGTACCCGATCAACGTAATTTTAAGAATGAAAGGTTTCATTTATCTTGAATTCATATTTTTACAGTTTTATACAGTTGAAAATTTGGAAACGTCTTCTATCAATGCATTGACAATTCCATTTTGTCAATGTCAACGTGTCAATGCATTGACAATTCCATTTTGTCAATGTCAACGTTTCAATGCATTGACAATTCCATTTTGTCAATGTCAACGTGTAAATCCATTGACAATTTTATTCTGTCAATGTCATGGTGTCAATGCATTGACAATTTCATTAATGTCAGAGAATTTATAATTATCATTGATAACCTAATCACTTATTTCAAATGTCAACTGTTCCCGGTTGACAGTAAAACCGAATCACTACTTTTATATAAATACAAGCTTCCGCATAGGGACTACATACCCTTATATTGGAGTTGACCCGAAACTATAAGGCTTATACAAACCAAACTTGCACAAATGATGCATCAAGGGATGAAAACTCTCTAACTTGCTTCAGATGCTGGATTTTAATAATTACGTTTCATGATGAAGAACTAGTTTGAATTTTTTTATATAGGTCTTTTCAAAGTATCAAATCAAAATTGCATAAATTTTGCATTTTTGGATGTACACTTTTCGTTGGTTAATTGTGTGACTTTGCCTTATGTAATTAAAGACAACATTCGTTGAGGTGAGCTCTGTAATGTTTTCTAATAATTTAAACATCTCATTTCCCCATTTCTGCAGGAAAAAAATAAATAATATACTTGAAAAGTTTAAGTTTGAAATTAAATTCAAAACATACTCCCTGTCAATTTAAAATACCACTGTCGGCACATGTATATTTTGAAACAATATTGTTTAATGATTGTTTTGATGTTCGTTTTAAGACTTATATACATATGTATCTGCACTTTAGATGAAATAATCAAGTTAAAATTTATGAGAAAAAAACCCTTTCATATGACATTTCTTTGATGATGCAGACTTTACATATTAATTCAGTTTACAAACAAGAATGTTGGACAAAAAGGCCACAAGATTTAATGACCTTGAGGCTTCTTCAAAGAACTATATGCGGTATATTGCATATGTTTGCCCCCACAAAAGTCAAATTTTGAAAACTTCCTGAAATGTGCTGAATTCAATAAATTGTACGAGAAATATAAGTTAACAGAAAATATTATGGTTCCAGAGCAGTGTATTCACAATTTCTGTTTTTATGACGTCACAAAATTTTTATATCCTTTTCCAGAAAGAGGACAAAATGGACAAAATTTCAACAATTTAAGCTTTAACATTTATAGAGCGCATGTGTGTTCAGGAACAATATTGACATATTTCATTGATATTATCATTCTACACATTATATCAAAATATTTATCCTGAACACACATGCGCTCGGTGACTTTTATTCAAAATATCGACGAAATATGTACATTTTTCTGCAAAATTCATAAAAAAACTGAAATTACGTCATATTTGTGACGTCATTACGTACATATGACGTCATTACTTATGAAATTATTCTGTGCTTTGAAGTCAGCATATACTCCCCTGTTTAAGGACTTAATTAAATATTACTCCATCAAAGTTTGATTTTGGGGGGCAAATGTTGGTTAATACCGCATATAGTTCTTTATGAAATCTGAAAGCAACTGAGTCAATTGATTCAAAATTTCAGGCAAAGGAAGTTAAAATAGAGAGATGCATGATGTAAATAAAACCTACTTGTTGTACCTGATGTGAAGGCATACAGATAATCAAAATAAATCTGAAATCTCCTTTCACAGACAATAACTTAGTTTCAAATTCTTGTAGCTCATCTCTGCAGAGGCAAACTGTCTGATTGGTTACCTTGAACACCCATAATGCTCCTTGAGAGAAGTCTAGTATGGTGTAAAAAATCTAAGTCCACACTTATTCTTGCTCATACCATACTGATCTTCACTTATAAGTGAGGTATATGTGAAATATTCACTGATATGTAGCTCAACTGTACTTATAAGTGAAGTATTAACGAAATCCATTCCTCACTTATACTTACTTTGACTTATAGTACACTTATAAGTAAATTTCAAAATTTATAAGTGACTTATAAATTGCTAATAAGTGGATTATAAAAAACTATAAGTTTCTATTAGTTTTGTCTGTAAGGGCAGTTTTCATCAGAAAGACCGACATTGTTCTACTGTGATTTTCAAGCATTTGTTGAAATCATTGGGATTTGAACCTGTGACTTAAAATTAGCCACGTACTTCTTAACTCCAAAGCAAAATGCTCTAGAACCACTGCAGATCTCATGGCCCTCAAAAAAGTACATTGATTGTCTGTAAGCACTGAAGGCTTATGGAAGGTTGAAAAATACACTCGGATGTCCGGTCTTTGGGTATTTGAGAATCTTGTCTTTTAATTTATTCAATTTATATAAATGTACTCTGGCCTGAGATATTTCACAAGTTCAACTGAATAACAGCTTTTAAACAACATTTGTATGATACTTAGCATTTTGTTCACAAATCGCTTTCTTTTATACTTTTCTTATTTATAAAGGTAATTTTCCATTAATTTTAGAATGTATTTTCAAAGTTGCTGTCAGAAAAAAAAATGTTACCTACCTACCGACCCCACTTGAGAATTTAGGGTTGGGTTGAGGGGAAACAAAGAAATTTTTACTTCCGGCCTAATCGCTTTTTAATTGATTATGCCAAGCCGATTTTTACTGATAATTGAGTCTAATTTTTCTCTGATTCCCCATCGCTATAGTTGCCTGCATTTTCCATTTTCACAGTTGTTTCATTGATAAGTTTACAAACACTCAGAAATTAGATTTCTATGATTTATTTATGATGTGTATTCCTTTAAAGAATGAGTGCACTTTAGTACGTCATTTGGAACCTTTTCGGCTACCCATTTTAATCTTTACATTACAAAATATCGCTAAATTGATTTATGATTATTGTGAAAGCATATGCTTTTGATATTTATGCCTTGAATTTTTTGTCATACATATTTCTATAATTACAGACAATGCTATTGAAAAGAACATGTATAAGCCTTAAATTCCGGAAATTTGAACGGGACCACTATCAAATTTAATGTACCTGCAAATAGACGTTTAAATCCCATGAATGTGGAATGTAAACAATAGCACATATGAATTTTTCGCAATCAGATGCTACACTATGAATTTAAATGGTAAAGAGAGAGATTGTGTAGTTTCATGGTGCACACATAAGAAATGATTCCAGTGTTCCAGTGTTTAGGGATGGGGTAGATATCTCGCCCTGCAGACCATAATACTAAGACGACATGAGCCTATATTTACTAATTTCACTACCAATATCAAAATTCTTTCAAAAAACTCCTGACGAAAAATACACAGTAAAATAAGAGACATTTGATCTTCGAACCTTATCAAAATTTGCGCTGAAATCTTCCGTAGTTTGAAGTTGGAAGTACAATTGATACTGTCCGAATAGGAGCTTCAAATGACAAACACAATGAAATGTTCAATGAAAGCATTGGCATATCGAACCTTGGAATGTCACATTAGTAAAGTGATTATAATATCAATCATTGACGCTCAGGGATCTGTCAATTTAGTGGCTAACTTGATGGTAGTTTGGAGACTTTTAAAAAATTAGATATGAGCCGCAACTTGGCCAACATTGTCCTTTGGATATGTATAAGTTTTAATTAAAATACACATTCTCTGCAAATGAGACCAATGGCCAAGTTGCGGCTCGATGTAAACAATGTCGTTGAAAACTGGTATGCATATGAATAACAACAGAAATGTGACAAAACTGTTAGACCCTTGTCTCAAAAGCTAGTGTCGCTCGGCATTATTTAGTACTTTCATGTAATATAAGATACCAAAACCTGCTCTTAAGACATTGTTTAATACCTATAAAACATCAATTTCATGAAATTCGGGATTTTATTTTGCACAAAACACTGGGACCCAACTCTCAGAGCTTAAGTGCAAGGTAAAGTCTACAAATCTGTTACTAAAGGTACTATCTGAAAACTGTCAGAAATGAAAACATAAAAATGTCTGAAATAAAGACAAAATAAAAAGTTGATAACACACCGTGTTACACGGTGCAAAGAAACGCTGACTTCAAAGATGCCGGCATGGTTGAGGTCCATGCTAAAGCATGGACTTTCGGTCCACGGGCCCCGTGTTTTGTGAGGAAAACTCGTGGCCTGTACTGTAGGGAAAATAAAAATACATTACATGACTTCTGTAGATTCGTAATTATATGCAAGGAATTAATTTCTGCATAATTTTGTGAGAGGGATCACTCATGAAATAATATTACTTGCTTTTATTTTTGGGTTACTGAAATCCATTTAAATTCTACTGATCAACTGTCCATTCGAATTCTTATCCTTGTGATTTGATGTTAAAGAGCTATTACGCGATAAAAAGTACTCGCAAAAAATGAGGGATTTACAATATATACAATTTTTTGTTTTACTAAATTTAATGAAATATATTCACCTAAATTATGAAAAATATCATTGTTTTATAAAAAGCTTATGTAAAAGAACTGCATGGAAATAAATTAGAATCATTATATCCTGTAAGACTAGTTTTAAAGCTTGTCAACCAATCCGGAGAATTGCAAACTCTTGAAAACTCAAACTCTTGATCTCTTAAGAGTTTTTTCTCAGTCCCGTTGATTTCGAAGTATCTAGAGTTATCGGTACTTAACACATTAAAGGCTGTACATTTATAAGTATATGTATAAGAATATGATCACACATCGTATGTATAAGAATTTTATTACTATTTTTATTAAAATTGTAGCAATACAAGAGTTGTCCAAAAAGTTTTTGGACAATGGTGTTTTTTGTCAAAATGAATGGTTCAATATAGTTTAAAAAGTGAAATTCTAGTATTATATAGGAATCGTTTCCTATGACCTTTAATTAACCCATGAATTAATGAAAAGAGTAATTTTTTATAACATATCTTAATACCATAATTTTTATTTTACTGTAATTTGTGTTTTCATTGTGCAGATGATGATTGGTGTTGAACCTTTAGATTATTATAGAATATTGAATATACACATGTACACCTGACTATCAATCATCCTTTGTATTGTACCACTGATTGGTATATACATAGTTATCCTTTATATTTGTTTTATTTTACAGCACGTAACCGTAGAGATGATGCAATATTCCAGGCCACTTGGTTTATAATTGTAATGGTGGCCATAGCCATTTTGATTTTAGTAATCATCATTGTGTGTTTACTATTAAAAAGAAACAGAGGAGACAAATATAATGGTAGGTACACTAGTAAATTAAATAATGTTAAATATTAAATATTAAAGTAAGAGAATAAATTAATATTGCTTTTAGCTATCATGATCAAAGGCTCCAGCTTTTCTGGTATAAACATTTCAGGTAAATGCTTTGTTTATTTCAAAAAAGTATAAGAAGTACATTGCAACATTAATTCTATTTATTTATTTATTTATATTTTTTGACGGACTCATAAAATTGTCCGCAGACAAGTAAAAGTAAAGAAGCACTAGTCCGGCCAGACCAAAGCCTAAAAATGTTAGTGTCGAACCCTGGCTAGCTAGTTTTCGCTTTAGCCATGCATTTCTGCGATTAAATTGAGTGTCTAAAAAATATTGTCTGTTAATTTGTGTTAAATCAAGGACAACTTTTTAAAATTAGAAATTCTGAGAAAATATTAAGAGGAAATTACTCACAGTGTAAATATTAGCTGTATTCACAATATTTTTTAATCTGTAAAGTCATGGAACAGTGAATATTAAGTTTTCAATTATTTTCTTTGGTTGAAATTATAGTATAAACTATATGCTGCATTTTATTTCCAGAAATATGCATAGCATTTCCGACATATTTTTATTTCATTTCCAACATTTTTTGTTTTCATTTCCGACATAATTTTGTTTTCATTTCCGGAATTTACGCGTGCGGCAATTCAATGTTATTTAAGTAAGTAAAAATGGAATGAATTTTATAAGTATTTTTACAAAATATTGATAAAAATAAAAATAAAAAAAACAACATTTACACAAATATGCATACATGTAGCACCAAGTCTAGGTCAAAGAGTTCAATGAGCATAATGTGCACTAAATTTTATGTCAGTGACAGCACCACACTTATGTCCAAATCATTGAAAGATTTACAAAACTCAGATATATGATTTCAATGATTTATTTATGATTTTTTTCCTTTGAAGTTTTCATAAATCAAGTCTTCAGATCTGTTACTAAAAATACTACATTTGTATTTGAAAAATGTTGGAAATGAAAACAAAAAAATGTCGGAAATGAAAAGTTGATAATTACAAAAAATTCCGGAAATCAAATGCAGCCAAACTATAATAGATTGTTTTAATAGCCCGTTTTCCTTGTGTGATCATTCAAAACACAAGGGCCTTGCATAATTAACATCACCATGTGCAGATGTATTTGTTACCTATCATGCGTAATTGTATGGACATTTGGGTTAAAATTCTGTTTATTCATATATCTCTCAGACTTGCTGTGCATATGAAATGATATAATTTTGCCGACCTACAGTGCTATGACAAAAGTATTCATGATTTTTCCTAATAGCGGACATAAACATGATGTGCTTCGTAAAAAAATTAATAGTGAAACAACAGACTTACCTTTATTAATACTTGGTGAGGTGGCCCTTAGAATTAATTACTGCTAATAATCGACGGGGAATAGATTCATACAAGGATTTAATATAGCTTTCATGGAAGGAAGTCCAGATGTGTAAAATAGCATCAAACAATTCTTCTGGAGTCTTTATGTTTGGAGCTCGATTTTGCAGAGTTCTTTTGATCTTCATAGCCATAAATTCTGTATGATATTAATGTCCTGTGATTGAGCTGGCCATACAATGGTAGGAATATTATTTTGTTGTTTGTAATCTGCAGTAATATGAGCTCTATGGACGGGGGCGTTGTTGATAGGTTTTGTTGAGGAAGACTGTCAGACAGTGACGGGCCAAAGTTTATCTTCTAAAATGGATATGTATTTTAGTGCATTAATATTTCCATTGATCATGCAAAGTTTTCCAACCCCGTGGTAGGTGATGCATCCCCACACCATTACTGAAATCCTTCTTTGCCGAGGGGGGCACATGCGCTGCGGCAAGTACGATTCTTTAGATGTTCTTCACACATACACTCTATGATTCTCTCCTAAAACTGACTTTCATCAGAAAATATTATTGTGTTCCAATAATTATTCACAGTGAGTTTTCTTTTCTCTAAAAACCATGCAACACGCCTTTTTAGCTCACCTGAGCCGAA